>NW_028292580.1:20000001-20300001 GCF_029948245.1 Actinia tenebrosa | reverse complement strand
GAAGAGGTTTTTCTCGAAGTCATTTTTCGCTGCGGTACGCTTTTGCGTGTTAAAGTCAATGTAGGGGCGCATCCAGGGTTCCTGCGTGAACTTCAAAACGCGATGGATCTTCTTCACGCGTAAGCCGTGGCGCACATAGAACTGCAGGTTGCGGTAATGCACCACGTACTTCTTCTTGTCCATCAGGTTCATCGTTAGCTTCCTGTATGGCTTGTATCCGGGACACATTTGCTTTTGCAGCGGAGACAGCTGCTTAAATGGTATCTCTATCGCTTCTGGTGCTAACGGGAACTCATCGTGTGCGTCGTGCAGATGCTCTGGGTATTCCAAATCAACCTCCAGCACGTAACCTTTGTCGTCTTCTTTGCCTACGTTTAGGTAAAACTCTATGGGCTTTATGTCGTCCCATTCGAAGTCGCGTACAGGTAAGTACTGCGACATTGCCCAACCGTAGACGTTGTTTGCGTCTAAGTAGAAGATGTATGTGGTTGGCTTCTCCGGGTCGTACTCCACCGTGGGATTGTTCGCTTTTGCGTATCGCCTGCTGGGTCCGCAAACACCGCCGCGGATACCGTCTTCCATAAAGCGGTACATGTCGTATTCCGTTAGGAGATCCAGTTGCGCGTTTGTCTTCTTTAGCAGCGCACTCCAACTAAGCCCAGGAGCCGTGTAGAAGTTCGCTGGATCCAACCCGTAGTATTCCATTGCCATCTTTCGAAAGCTTTGGAAAACATCTGCGAACAGCACTACGTCTGAACGTAGGTAGATGTCGTGGTATTCTCCCATATTCTCACAGGAGTACTTTTCCCACACATCTAACGCATGCTGGTACTCCTCGTCCTTTATACCGGACTCGTTTAGGGTGCTGTAGAATCTCTCTTTGGGTGGTAGGGGTTCTTCGAATCGCTCCCAGGAGTCCATGTATTCGTATGGGTAGACTCCTTTCCTTTCCGCGCCGTATTGACTGGAAATGGGGAACTCCGTGTTGTATTTAACCAAGTTTGCTAAGGAGTCCGCCATGAACTGCTGCGAGTCTAAGAACTTCAGCTTGCCTACGGTTACGGACATGTACCTTTCTTTGTTGTTGGGTATGCACTTTACTTCGGAGCCGTCCGTTCCTTGTAAAAGTAAGTGACTGTCGTAACCTCTTAAATTGTGAAAGAATACGGGTATTTCCATTTCTGGGTCTACTTTGAAGTTTATATTGCATTTCCAATGAGCCGCTCCTCTGTATTTACCCGTGATGTGGCAGTGATCTCTAACCTTATCCACATAGAAATCCTCAACAAATGCTTTGTGGCAGTGAATGCAATGCGTGGAGGGCTTTCCCGGCTTCTCACCCTTCTTAGCATACTTCCCGCATTTGAAATGAGCTTCTCCTAGATACTTTCCATCTTCGTCCCACGCTTTCTTGGCCCGTCTTCCAAACTGAAGAAGCGTATGTTGGCAAATGTGGCATTTCTTTGCCTTGGTAAAAGCCTCCTGGTTCTCTTTGGTAAATTCCATCTTCTTTGGACGTCTTAATTGTTCTCTTATCTCCCCCTCCTCTTCTCGCAATGCTTCTAGGAACTTATTAGCTGCGTTCTTGCCTCGGTAAATTACAGGAGGGTTAGCCTTACCGTCTGATCTGACTACTATGTAACCAAAGGAGCAAATCTCATGTAATCCCACCTTATTCGTGGCACCACTTTTCTGCTCTTCCTTAGTTATCAACGCTTCAAAGTCTGCATATATCACGTAAGGCACCTGCATCTGCTTTTGATGGTCTGAGTACGCTAGGTTCTTATCTGTGGGCATCTGGATCCGTTGCGCCACTTCTTCGACTCCGCGACATATTTCGTCGTGATCCTTTAGAGCTTTAACGCTGGTAAAGGATAATAAGCAGCAATCGCAGAAGTATTTCTTGCCTTTGTGTTTGGTGTGTCTGTAAAATAGTCTGCTAACATGTTTGACCCACGAATAATGCCCGCCGTGGTAGAAGAGATGTATTCGTTCTCTTTTACTCTTTGACAACACTAGTGGCACTATCGTTTGGTCTCTGACTCCGTAAACGTTAATGGCTAGGTCATTTTCCTGCTCAAATATCGGTATGTCTATCAGCTGCATTGGGAACTCCACGCCGTCCCACTCCAAATCGTCTGTTGGGTACTTACTTGGTCTACACGGATCCTTATCTACTGGATACAGTGCGGATCGTATTGCCCACATAAAGCATCTGTTGTCATCATTTTTTACGTTGACTATGGCTTTCTTCCTTTCTACCCACGTTGGTAGGGGCACGTAACTTCCTCCTCGTATTGGTACGTACCTTGCCATGCTAACCTCCATACCTTCTACCTCCTCCACTGTCCAACCTGATCCTTCTTTCGTGTAGTTAGACAGCGACTCCATTATTGCTTCTAAGGCTTCGCTGAGTGACCTATCCAGATTCGTGGACTCTAATATGACCAGTGACTTTGATCGCAGCATTGCTGTCGTCGTTACCTCATCTTTTGATAAACTTACTTCTACCATTATACTCGCTTTCAGGGCTCCTAATTCTTCTATGCCTTTTCGAAGCGTTCTCTTGACCTTCCTTTCTGACTGACGCCAAAACTGTCTAACGTCAATCTCACCGTTACCGGGTATTGATACCGTTTCGAAATTGCTTTGGGATTCCATCTATATAATAGGAAATATCTTATACCTAATTCCAGACCCTTTTCAGATCGTCGTAGTCATACTCACAATCCTGACAATGCCAAAACAATTTAACCTTAGTCTCAAACTTCTTACCACATCCACAATTATAGCTGCTCATACATTTCGTCTTCATCTTCAAATGCTTCTTCAAGTCCACTTCTTTCTTAAAAGTTCTCTTACATTCTTCACACTCCATATATAGACTAACATATTTTACATAAACACGGGATGCGGGTAATCGCGGTACGAATCGAGGGGGGTACTTTAGACGGGTAATCCTCCGGTGGTCGTTGCGCTGGAACCCCCATCCCCTATACTACTATAGCAATATTCTTATCACGGTTCATATTATAATGAATTATTAGTTAATTATTATTGTCAACATGTAAAGTTTAATTATTATAAAAAAAAGAATCAACGAACGTAGAGGATTGCAGACTTTAAAAAGGTATATCCTGATTTATCGAGAATCTTCGATAAAAAAGTTTGTTGACCAGGAATAAAAAGATATAACTAGCTAAAAACTAGTGTGAGCTGCGTCGGTGTTTCTAATGAAACAGTAATGATGAAAAGGTAAATTATACACCGTGAAAAGATGAAAAAACTTACTGACGTTTCGGACGCTAGTCCTTCGTCGGAGTAAAAGAGGTAGGACCAGGAATACCAGGAATAATTATGTTATCTTGGCCTTGACGCGAACACAGAATTTATCAACATGACTATGTATAATAATTGCTTCTTTCTAGATAAATCTAGGATTAAGCAAACAAGCAAACAAGCAAACGAGCAAACGAGCAAACGAGCAAACGAGCAAACGAGCAAACGAGCAAACGAGCAAACGAGCAAACGAGCAAACGAGCAAACGAGCAAACGAGCAAACGAGCAAACGAGCAAACGAGCAAACGAGCAAACGAGCAAACGAGCAAACGAGCAAACGAGCAAACGAGCAAACGAGCAAACGAGCAAACGAGCAAACGAGCAAACGAGCAAACGAGCAAACGAGCAAACGAGCAAACGAGCAAACGAGCAAACGAGCAAACGAGCAAACGAGCAAACGAGCAATAATAATAATAATAATAATAATAATAATAATAATAATAATAATAATAATAATTGAACGGATCTCAACCAATATATGTTCAAAAGCAAAATTTTCGATACGATTTTCCGTTCTTACTTTAGTAACCATTTTGTTCTTCTGCTCCCCATTCCCACATCTTCTCCGCCTTTTCCCCTCCTTTCCCCTCCCCTAACCTTTTAGGGCATCTATGACCTAGACCTTAGGTATTAATTTGAACGTGATTATATTTTAAAATTTATGATAACCACGCGGGAGATGGTATTAAACTGCTTTAGCTCTGAATCTAGACCTAGGCAGAACTTTACCCTTATGGGTTCCCGAGGATACATATCATATATCTCGGCATCAGTCGAAACGGTAAGTTCTTATCTTATGCCCCGTCCACACGTATCCGGAAATTTTTGTATCCGCAAATTAGTTTTGCGGATACGGGTTGCGTCCACACGTGTCCGCAAATTTTTGTATCCGTATCCGCAAATTTTACGAAAACGGATACGTGTGGACGGTGAAAACGATTCGAATACGCTGCGTGTGGACGCAAACATTTTCGTACTGATCCGCCAAAAAAATTTGCGGATACAAAAAATTGCGGATACGTGTAGACGGGGCCTTAGTACCCCATATTTTTTTTCTTCATACGTGGCATATTTATTTAGACACGATAAGTCTTACAGCGTTGCTGATGTGGTCTTGTAGCACTTTGTAGGGTATAAGCTTGCTATGTGTTAACAATCGCCACTTTGATTTGTCTTGGATTAAAAATTCTGTGCGTAGTAAATGAAGAGAAAACCTCTATTATGCATGGTAAGTTAGTTTCTTTGGACAAAACTCTGCAAAAATGATCTTGATGAAGCCATATCTAGAGCTATGTCGAAGGAGATTGGAATAACTAAAATTCATGTGAGAATTTTTTTCGAACCCGCTTTGTGACAATAAATTCATTTTAATTTCCAGAGAGAGATGATCTTCAGAAGTCACGTCTCTAAACCAATATATTTTAACTATAATAAATAGGCAAAATTGTAGCTTATGCAGCCATACATACTTTTCTTCACTATTGGATGCAAATATTCATCTAATTGGTAAAGTGCTATTCTAACTGACTTTCATTAATTATCCTGTTATGAAATAATTGTATATTATTTTGATCACCAACACTAATTCCTGTCAGTAAATTTATCCATTTTTTAAACTATATCTGGAAAATATTGCTTCATGCAATACATAATGCTTATTTTCATCCGATTTTAAACGCAACAAAACTGCATGGTTGATCTCCGTAACGTGGCCATCATTACTGCCTCATATATATTAGTCTGCCTTATACTAGTCTGACTTTTAATTAATGAAAGGCTCAAAAATTATAAAAATTGTTAAGTTGCTTTAAACATAGTGTTAGAAACAAAAACCTTTATGTTGTCTGATATAGTTATTGTAGAAACTTTGTTTCAGTTTCACAATATTTCCACAGTGCTTTACTTTGTGTAGCATAATTGACGATAATTTTTGTGGGCGGCATTAATTCAAATTTCAAAATTATTTTATTGCATTGGTTATGTCGTACGTAGCTATAATGCGTGGTTCGCAGAAGCAAAAAGTTTCCTCTACTTATATTTCTATATTTTAATATCCAAGATTTCATTAGAGAGATATGTCTTTTCATTTAATCCCTGATTATGGGCGAATGGGACCGAAAGCATGGAACAGTTTAAAAAATATGAAATAAATGCAGAAAACGTTTCGATTCTGTTAATTATTCTAGTTATATTTTTCTTTTGTGCAATTATTTCACAATGACTCACTAATTTAAGATCTATGTATTTTGGGCTTTCGTTACTATTATTACAACTCAGCGCCATAAAATATTTCACAAATCCAATAGAAAACGGATGTCACTTGAATTCTGTTTGTGGAGGTAGTTATTTAGATTAATTTTCCATTAGTTTTGATTTAATACTTCAATCCTTTACGAAGAGAATGCGTTGGCGATATTTGTTTGTGCACACCTTACGCCCTTTCTGTTCTGTTTCTTTTCTATTTTCTATTTTATTCCAGAATTTTTTCATTTTTCATTTTTTTCCCTCAGCTTTTTTTCCGACCTTCTTATGCTCTCTTCTTTAAAACTAATATTTATGCACTCACCGAACCTATTCAAAACTAATGGAATAAAACAAGATGGAAAAAAAATCTATCCCGTTGCAGGGGAATCAATAGACCAGTTTCGAATTCCAAATTACCGCTGTGTTCCTTGATTACAGACTCATCTGCACAGGGTTAGCCTCGTATCAGTGTTTAAATATTCACAAATACCAACAGAAAAGTAAAGAATGCACAACTTCAACAATACAAACATTTTGAAACTCGACGGACCTTGACTGGAACACGTGAATATTCTGCACAAACTCGAGGCTAATCCTGTGCACATGAGTCTGTAATCAAGAAACACAGCGGTAATTTGGAATTCGAAAGGGGTCTATTTCACGTCTACAGAGAAACGTTTAGGTCAATTAATTCCAAAATGTACCTACCACAATGCCATAGCCCCGAGACATCCGTAGAGCTGAGGCTTCGTATGGACTTCGGACCTGACGGCAATTAAGGCCTTCTGCCCTTGTTTGTACGGCCATTACGAAGGAAACTGTTCTAGCCCGAAGGCATTAGGGGAGAGACTAGCCGGTCCCCAGACCATATCTACAGCTAATCCCTTGCACAACCTACCACGCTCTAGGTACATTGATTTGAAGTGAAAAAATATAGAGTGTATCTGACGTATCATTTTCAAAGCTTATTGTTGTGCTAATTTTTTAAACCATGTAGTCCAGTGGAAAAACTTTGTTTTTTGAGACCGTGAGTCAAGCCCGGTTGTCTAGGTTTGTACGCTACATGGGTGACCTCCGACGGCGAACATAATCTCTTCTCTTCTCTTCTCTTCTCTTCTCTTCTCTTCTCTTCTCTTCTCTTCTCTTCTCTTCTCTTCTCTTTCCATATTAATCTTTTGGTTTTTCTTTTTTTTCATCAATTTTTCCCATTTTATTTAATTTCAATTCATTTTCATTTCATTTCATCTCATGCTTATCTCCTCCTTTTCCTTTGTTTTACAATTTTTCCTCAGTCTTATCTTTCCTGTTTTTGTTTTTCTTCTTCTTTATTATGAAATATATAAATAGCACCTTAAAAACATACAACTTTAGCTACAGATCGTAATTTTTAACAAGTGTACAATTCTTATTTTTAAACTCCTTGAACTTGATAAAAAATTAAGACAAGGTAAGTCCTTGGGGTTCTCATACCATTCCACGTATCATTTCTCGTAAGAATTGTTATTTCCAAAACAAAAGATTTGTAGTTCATCTATAAATGAACATTTTGATGTTGGTAACGGTATGTAAAAAATAGCAATTTTTCTTCTCTTTGACTTTTTCTTTTATTTATATTATTTATATTATTTCTTGTCATATTTTGCTTTTATGCAAAATGTGTAGCTAAAGTTGTTTTTTTTTTTCTATTTGCATTTAGCTTTTGTGGTTAATATAGCTTAAATCCTACAAAGAAAATAATCTGTTAACTAAAATTTATCATCCTTTTCAATCTTTATTGTTCTCAAGTCCTGATTTGGATTCTTTTGATTTTTTTGATTTGTGACATACATCATTTGACCTCAAATCTTCTCAAACTCGTAGAGTAGTAGTAGCAGTAGTAGCCACGATGGCGTGGTGGTAAAACGCTCGCCTCTCAGAATCCCACTCGCCCTATGTGAGCTGAGTTGGTTTGTTCTCTTTCTAACTTTCTGACTCCGGTTTTTCCTCCCTCCTCTCAAATTAACCCTAACTAATTCAAACTGGTTAGAACTGTGCTCCGGGATCATACATGGACTGTATAGCGGCTGCCAGAGGCGCCTTCACATGCTATCAGTTCGACCCCGTTGAGCTGCGCCACTTGCTGTACTTGCGGTGGTGATAAGCGATGACAAGTAGTAGTAGTAGATCGGCTAAGTAGCAGCTAATTTTAGACAGAAATTCTTTCGTCGCCGAAAACAGGACTTCTTATGAAAAAGAAACAAGTGTGTATTATGATGGGCGCAAATGCACTTTTCGAGTAGCTAATGTCAGTTTTTGTACGATGATTCTTTATTTAAAAAAAAAAAAAAAAAAAAAAAAAATTTATTAAAAGACGAAAACCATATTACATTGTTTACTCGAAGAGTAACATTTCGAGATAATTGATGATATGATCTTAAAACTAACTGGCATATTCTGGCTCAAAATACATCTGTTTGAAGAAACGAATCTGTATCTGTAGTACGAAAGCGTTATTGAACATACTGCTCGAGCGAGCGAGCGACAGATGAGCGAGAGTCTTTTAGCAGCCAAAATCAGGTTGGTCATGTCTTATTTCAATAGCCAATATTAAAGATAGTAAATACTTTTCTTTAAATTCAAAATCACTAGTATTTACAAGACTTGCATTTTTTCCCTTGTGGTCGATGAGAATTCAGTACCCTTGGTGTTGAGCTCGCTGTTATTTTTATTAAGTCATACTTCTCTCACAGATTCAGTTACGCCATGTTCCCACACTAATATAAAAACAAAACACTGATATTTGTACATGCATTTCGTTGCATGAGGTACAAATTAAAAAAAGATGTTTTACGTTTTTGGGAATGTTTTTTAAATTTTTAGAAAAAAAATTAAAATAAAACTGAAATTTTTGAAATTTTTATAAACTGAATTCTGAAACTATAAACATTTTATCTATTTTATCCTACGAGTCATCGAGGTATTGGCACAATTTCAAAATATTGCTGAAACTTGTAGCGCGTTTAATAATACCACTAAAGTCAGACTACAAATAGAAGATTGAAATGTTGTTTTTTTTTTCTATTTGTTTTGCATTTTTGAGGAAGCTTCCTCAAGTTAATTAAACTAGCTTTATTGTTATTGCACGAAAATTAATTTTACACGAAAAGTTAAAATTCATATGTACTTAAAACCTATTTAACGGATTTTTATAGAAGGAAAATATATATTTATATATACCTCCACCAAATATTACGTTTCTATAATTATATTTTGTATTGGAAATCGTACTTTCTCGAGTACAATTCGGAATTTATAGGTAAGAGTGATGTTTTTAAAGTCTTCAAGATTTGACAAGCCTTCAGGCGAGTCCAATTTGACTAGAAATTTCAAAACATCACGAGTATCTATAAATTCAGAATTGTACGAGAAAGATTGTGTAATTTTTTGTTTATATGTACGTTCAACAAAATTGAGCAACTTAATTGGGACTATACAGAGTACGATTTGAGATTTAATTGTACTCCTCTTGCCCAATCAGAATCGAGTAATTTGTTGAGTGCAAGGTCGTAATGCACCAATCGAAATATGGCGACCAATTTGAATACAGTATTTTCGCTAATAAATCTTAGCTTCAATTTTCGGAACCATGTTTTCCTAAAGAGTAATGAGAGTAAAACATAGGTTGAAGTAGAAAAAAAATTATCAAGTCAAAGCTCAATAGGCCGTTTTCTCAAGGTTGCGTGCGCATCCAATCTTGACGGGCCACAATTGCTCGATTTCAAAAAGTTACATAATTAGACGGCTTCCTGTGATCTTAACCAACCGTCACGTTTTCAAGTAAGTTAAAGTTTAAAGTGTTCAATTTACTGACTTTTGAGAAATTTCAAAGACTTTCTATTCGTATATTTTAATTTGCCACAAATATAACCCTAAAAGATTTTGAGGCTTGTAAGTTTGACCAAGCGAAATTATACGAAGGAAAGTAAGATCTAGATTGTCATCTTATCGTTTATCTGTGAAGGTAAAAGAATGAAAAATAGCCGATTTGGTACCGATGCTTTGCCGCTTCTATTCATAGAAGAATAAGAGGATTTCTCTCTTTCTAGTGTTTTCTTTATACGTGTAGCTTTGCATACGTGTAGCTTTGCACGTTCAATTCTGTCATTTCTCGACTCAAAGTCTCAGGGCTTTTGATCTCCTATTCAAAGACTAACCACTTGAGTAACCGTATTGTGACCCTCACTTTTGAAAAACCAAGCCACTGAAATACAACTTAGAAAGCCGATAGTCTCTTAGGAAAGCTTAATATTAACTGGTTAACCTTTGACAATGATGAGATTAGCGAAAAAATAACACAACACACACACACACACAAAAAACACACACACACACACACATAAAGAAAAAAAGAAAAAAGAAAAAAGAAAAAACAAAACAAAACAAAAACTAAAATAAAACCAAAAAATAAAGAATAAAAATAAAACAAAACTTCCACCATTAATTTGTTCATAGTTCTATTCTTTTCGCCCTTTCCCTTTAATCTTCTATATCTTCCTCCCTTTCTCCATCCTTCCCCCTTTTGTATTTTGATACCACAAAACACGCGGTGTTTAAATAGGCGTTCCATACTATATGACGAGAAAAGATAGCCATATATAGAATATAACATCTATTCTTAGGAGAGTTAATTTAATTCATAAAATATGGAAAAGTGTTCTTAAGGAGATTTTAACTATTTGAAGATTAGCCTTTTCAGTTAACACAAATTATTAGCTTTCATTCGTTTATAGCTTTTAGTAATCTAGATTTTTAGTTTTATTTAAACTAGTTTAATGTCTACATAGACCTATAAATTATGGTTCGCGCTTTGAAATATTCTATACGAACAAATAGACTATGAGCAATGGTCCCATAATCCTTAGCACTACAACAATTTCAAGAGTCTAATTTGAACTCCTGAAGGCGCCCGGCATTCAGTTTCAGTAAATAAACTAAACTGAGTAGAGCTTTACTGTCTCGGTGTACAACACAATATAGCAAGACACATTCCTTTCCCATCACTCAGTAACCCTAACAACGACGAGAACTGCTTGGTTTTGTCGCTCGAAGTTTGGTAATGAAATTAATGTCATTTTTTTACGTTTAAATTTGACGACAGAGACTCTAGATAACACTTATAGTAGAAGTTTGACATCTTGATTTTCTTCACCGTGTTTTATCATTGAATGCTGCGTCCCAAAATAGAACGAGGGGGATTTTTTTTCGGTCTATATCTTTGCTTTTTTTTTGTTCATATTGGATGATATATTTTTTAAGTGTTTCGACACAAGCCGTCTGAAAATCTTCAAATTTTGTCGAACCTTGAAAAGACCTCTGGGCTGGTCTAAGGTCGTCTAGTCAGATCGAACACTGAAACAACCTCTAGGCTGATCTAAGTCAGGCCATGGCTAACCTCACAGATTGGATCCAAAAAAACCTCTGGGCTGATCTAAGTCAAGGCACTGCTAACTCACTGCTACTGTCGCACTTCGAACCATGAAACAACCTCTTTCTTAGGCTAATCTAAGTCAGGGACGGGCTAACTTTGACCCTAAGACGAATGCTAACCGAGGCAAGTTTCTTTTTTCATTTCCCACGGCGGGGAAACTAGACATCAACAATAGAAGCAGCAGAGCACGGTATCTTTTATGTAAAAGGCCAAGACACAATATTCGATCTAACGACATATCTAATTAGCACTATTTATTGTCTGAGAGAATCCCTTATAAAACAACATAACTTTGTCTTCAAAAGCTCTAGATCAAACAGATAAATCACAAAATTCATATCTTTTTTTTTTTTTTTTTTTTTTTTTTTTTGAGGTTCCAGGCTGAGTTCTGTTTTAGATTTCTTGGATATCTAAGACACTCCATAACAGATAACTGGTTTTGATAGCAAGAGGTATAAAGCGGAATTTGAAAATATCACCTCAATCTGTTGATTAATGAATGATAAAAAATAATAATATTAAAAAGTTATTACCTAGCTTCATCTGCAGCTGACGTATATAAAGAGCTCGATCGAAAAGGTAGACATTTTATTATTTTCGGCTCATGCATAAGTGGCGCATAACATCTTGCATGTATTAACACTTTCTTGTTCATTTTTTACATAGGACGGTTGCCATATCTGCATACAAACAGTAATGAGCATCTATTTATCCAGTATGAATGATCCATGGTTGACGTGGTGATTAAGAGTGTTTTATAAACATTTACCAGTTGAACTGCTGAGGACATGTCTTACAAGATGAATTCCTCGGTAATCATCGCCATCTCAAGCGAAGAAAACTCAAACATCACTGTTAGTATCGTTGATGATGAACTTCATATCATCAAAATGAGCGTATATCTGCCGATAATGTTCTTCAGTATCACAGGAAATACTTTGGTAATACTCTCAGTTCTACTCTTCCAACGGTTAAAGACAGTACCCAACATTTTCATCGCTAATCTTGCAGCTTGTGACTTTATAACAACGATCTCTAGCATACCCTTTGATCTTGCTTCTGAAGAACTTGGTTATTGGCCCTACGGAGGTTTTATGTGTAAGGTCCTGTGGCCCTTAGCGACATTCTCGACTACTGCAGCTGTCTTCACGTTGCTATCGATCTCAGGTGACCGATATGGGGCTTTGTTGCATCCGTTAAACTTCGGGAACAAAATCACCAAGAAGAAATGCTTCGTTATAATTTTCCTGGGGTATGTTCTCGCTGCGTTGGCTGTCGTTCCGTACACGGTGTTTCTGAAATACTACCCCAAACCAGAATACGCACCGCAATGCGGTGAAGAATGGCCTAGTCTTAAATACAGGAAGGCGTATACTGTGTTCTTGTTTAGCATACAGTACGCTATTCCCTTGCCTATTATGACGTACATTTACATAAGACTAGGCCTACTGCTGTATAACAGTACAAGAGTAGCGAACAAACTGAGTGGAGAGAAGATGCCCTTATCATCAGCCCAAAACATGAAAACAACTAGCGAGATTTCAAACAATTCGTTCAGTAGCTCTAATATAGTCAACCGAAGGCAAATGTCTATACAGAGACGCAAAGAACAGAATGAGAAGACAGTCAAGATGTTTTTACTCATAGTAGCGATATTCCTCATTTTTATGCTTCCTAACCAGATTCTTTGGATTCTGTATGATTTTGGGGATCCAGAGTTGCTCTCATCGCATATTGACTTAGTAGCTTTCGTTTGTCGGGCTTTTACCTATACCAACTCTGTTCTCAATGTTGTTATCTATGGCGCATGTAATGGGAGCTTCAGAATGGCTTTCAAGTCGATTCTTAGATGCAGGTGTGGGAAGCGACATCAAAGGGATCTCAAGCGTTCTTTGACAGTATTCCAGGGTAGACACAACGCTGGTAACAATCGGAGACACCCCAAAGAAAACTATCAACAAAAGAACAAGACGGTGTCGTATAGAAAAACTGAGTGGAGTACAGCTGAGGGGACATCGAATTCATTCGACGAGACGTGCCAAGCGCACTTGCAAACATCTGACAGTACAAAAAATAATTCGACTCCACAATCGTCAATGAACAATTGCAGCGCGATGCAGGGTAAAACACCAATTGACAGTGGACATTGTAAAAGTAATAATAATAATATGTTAAAAGAAGGTGAATCGTGTTTGCTGGAAGCTGAGAGACTGTTTAACAAGTTATCTAAAGAAATTGGCTTGGAAAAAGCATTGAATGTGAGTAAATCGAAAGACAAAGTCGAACAAAACTGCATCAAATATCTGCAAGAGACGAGGCTATAATGTCCAATGTGGTCATTCGCATTGTCATACAATACAAGATGCTTGGAAATACGATATTCACGAGTTTTGATACCAATCTACTCGATGTATCAAGTCAGGAAGAAGTTACTTAAATGATAAGCAAATATTTATTAATTACGATAACGCACGTTATCTGGAAAAAAAACATGCATACTTTTCTACAAATCTTGTTGTAGAATGTAGGGCGAATTGACTTGAATTTCAAGCCAATAACCTTCCAACAATCTCTGACTGTTTACAGTTTTGTAGCAACAACGTTTGGTAGATTTTACATAACATTCAGGCAAAGAAACTCCAAGCGCGCACCTGAGCCTAAAATGAAACTATTGCGTAATAATGTTACGATGAAATCGCATCAAAAAAGTGTTTATGCGCCCAACCAATGACTATGGGTTTTGAATGGGATAATATGATATCGTTTTTTTCCGTGAAAACTAAGAAATATTTCAATTTGTAGTTTTTAGGCTTTTTAAAAATAGCTTTGTTTTGAATTCGCTTAGCGACATTAGCAATCTCGTTATAACTTTGATAACACTCTTGAAATTGATATTTGACTCCTCGATCTGTTCCACACCGTTACCTGTCAAATATTGAGCATTATTGATTTGAAAGTTCCTTAATGCATTTATAAACAAAATAAAGGTAAAATTATCCGTCCTACAAAAACCAAGTAGGACTTTGGACAGTAAAACTACTTAGGATTCTACTGGAATGCCAAAGATCTAATCTTTCTGAAATAACTTAAATACTAGACATTCCAGAAAAAATGCGCGAACTGCTTTATCGTGTTTCTGGCTTCGTTATAATTGAAAACTAATGAAATCTTTTTGAAAAAAAACTAAATATGGTTCTAAGTTAGTTAACGTTAGTTATTGATAAGTAAACAATGTTGACCGCTTCGAAATCATTAGAAGCGGTTTTTGTCAATGATTATAATACATACGCTTAATTCTATGATATGAAATGAGCCTGTACTTTGAGTTGCTTATCAGAAAAGATACTTTTTCTTGAGAATCAGCTGAATTGGGCCGCAAATTGGAATTCATAGACAATAAGATTAATTATAAAATAAGTTAATTGATGATTAAAATCATCAAGTAGGTGTAGTCAATGTTGGTGACATTAAATACGACTCAGACATGAGTTAATGCTGTTACTACCCACGCATCCACCTGATCTGAAATAGTGACGTAGAAATGACGTCACTGTAAAACTGAGGTGCCATAGATGCTGTGAAAATTGACCAGCGAAAAATAATAACTTGTCCACCATTGAAATAACAATATAAAACTCATTATTTATTGTGACATTGTTACCAACTTATATATTTGTTACCAACAATACATTTTCAATTCTCCGGGAAATAGAATTGAGCAAAAACTGTGCAGAAAGTTTCTATTGTTTGGCACACCAATATGGCTGCCTTCTCACGTGAGTGAAAACGCTCTAAAGGGACTGGATAGGGTTTATTGATAACTGACTATAGGCCATTTGCATTGCATTGGAAAAAATTGCCTATACATTTTGAATATTTGCTCTTTTCGGTCTTTTTCCTCTCTTTCCAAAGCAAAAGGTTGTTCTTAAAAGTAAAGTTATATAGCACAAGTAAACTGCGTGACAAAACATCTTAAATGACCCGTAAATCTTCTGTTCTTTAGCTAACTACCGTAGTTAGCGTGTTTTCGAGGCTACGAAACCTAAGAAACCATAAGAGGCGAATGTATAGTCAAAGAGATAGTATGAGCTTTTATAAAATCAGCAAAAATACTGTTCTAAATTTTAACAAATTCCTATGAATTATATACCAAAATGTTCAGGAAAGCCCGGGGTTTTCAAATCCACTTCTGTTTTTTTTTGACAGGTTCTGTTTTATTTCAAGGAAGACGATTTTCTAGCTTGACCCCGGTTGTGTCATGCATTTTCTCTTATAAAATACACCCAATAGCGTACATTCAACTCAAAAAGTACGGTGGTTTTTTTCAATAGAATTCAATCTAAAACATAAAATACAGTCCGTAAATAGTTGAATTAACTGAATCCACTTCTGTTTTTTGCCTAGATAGTCATTATTTTAAGGAAAGATCCAAAAACCGTGTTTTTGAGACATAATTTGTATCATTGTATGGGCTCATGCTTTTATCTTGAGATAGCGAATAGAGGCTTTGCACCATCACATGATGGCAGCAATAACAGGAGGCACAACAATAGAGTCGCTTTCCCCTAGGAAACTGAATTCTTTCTCATGTAAATGACATTAGACCAGATTCAATTGTTCCTGCCTCTTGTCGTGGCTGTCATCACGTGACGCTGCAAAGCCTATATATGGTGCATTGTGGTCCAGCTTCAGAACAAATAAATTTTGGTCATCACGCCTTGTATGGTGTTGTTTGTACCCAAGCTAGACCAAAATGCAAGTGTTTATCGAGCTTAAAAAATAAATGACGTTATAATTCCAGTGAACTATTATAATGAAATTTAACTGAAAACTATAATCTGGATCACCTCTTACAACCTCAATCCCATCCCATCCCATCCCATCCCATTTCACCCCATCCCATTTCATCCCATCCCATCCCATTTCATCCCATCCCATTTCATCCATCCCATCTCATCTCATCTCATCCCATCTCATCCCATCCCATCCCATCCCATCCCATCCCTTCCCATCCAGAGCCTCTGCTGAGGTCAAACCACAACTATATGACCTGAAGCTTATCTAATATCCTTGGTAAAGATAACTCTGGAGGTCGAGACACATACAATACCCGTGCAGCATTTAAAATATAGAGAGTGCCAAACAAATTGATCTTCCAAGATCGAACCGCAACTCTATTTGCGTTCGATTTAGGTTGCTATAAATACGTTATTAGTACATTGTGTTCTTACGAGGTCGAACCACAGCAATTACGTAGTCAAGTCATACTGATATGAAATGAACCAAACGTTAGGTCATTTTATCCAGTGGAGGTCTAACCACAGTGTTGTAATAATGACTCATAGGCCATGAGGTAGAAAGGACTAATAGTCTGTATAGTCAAATCCAACTACCCAGACGTCAAATATTAGCAGCAAACGAGTCTTGAATTAAAGTTAAATTCAATTTTTTGGCTTTTCTGAAAGCCAGCACTTTTCGCTACTAGTAGGATATAACTTATACCCTAGCAGTAGCTCATCCAATCAGAATACAGCATCGATGATAGACCACTACAGTAGTTGGATTTGACTAAAACCAATTAGTCTTTTCGACCAATTAGATCATTACCGTGTTATAAACCCATTCCAAAAACCGTTGTCGGTCGGAGATCTGAAATCTGAAAAATAAAATGAATTGTAGGTTGTGAGCTGTGAATTGAAATATAAAGGAAAGTGATCTTTTTTTTTTTTTTTTTTTCTTTTGTCTCACACCAAGTTGATATCTAAACAAGCCACCACCTTCAAGCGATGACCTGCGCTGGCTAATTCGCCTCAGATTTCAGATTTCATATCTCCTACTTTGAAATAGGTGTAGACATATATTAGGTCAGGTCGCGCCCAAAACCGAACTGACCAAACCAAAAACCTATTCCAACGTGTAACAATGTTAAACCATGCTCACAAATATTCAGATATGCAAATTAGTACTTTTGATACCATATTTGGAATCAGGAGTTTGGTTCGAGATGGCCGCTTCTTATACGAACTTGATCGAACTTTTTTGCTGAATTTTATGACTTTCCGAGGAGATTTACTGATTCTTTCGAGTCAAACATTTCGGATGTCTGTCTGTAATTTTTTTTTGATAATTTCTAAAGCAAAAGGACATGATTTACTCTTAAAGATATTTTGTAAAGAAAAAAGTTGAATATTTCGGAGTAGTACAAAACAAACGTCTGGCTGTTGCACGTTACACGTTACACGTGTAGTTTCTAGCCAAACCTTGTCGTTATCTAGCAAATCTAAAACCTTTTGATGCGTAGTCTACATATTTGTCGGTTTGGAAATCGTAAATAACATTGGATACCAATAACATTGGATATCTAGTGAACTCGACACCGTGGGAAGGAAATGGTATGTGTCGGCGCGTCTGTAAGCTGAAAAATAGTGGTAAAGATTAGGAAGCTCTTGAGAAAACAGCCACAATGCTGGCCGTCTTCCGTGCTCCTATTATCGGAAAATCTGAAGGTTCAGCGTTCCGCTTTTGCCAGACTTCGACAAAACAAAGTTGATAAGAACATCCGTGAGAAAATAGCTAGTTTTCAAATGTAAAATAGGTAATTTTTATTAAACAATAAGAAAACTTATCGATAGATCATCTTGCATTACACTGTTTTAGTCTGTCAAGAAATTATGGGATGCCGAGAAGGCAAATAATGGAAAATTTATAGACTGCGCAGCTGTCAGCATGATGCCTTTTTATATGATTTGGGCCTTTCAAAGAAAAGCACATCTGAAAAGCAATTGAATTTGCTGATAGTTGGAACAATATGCGAAACACCAACAAGACTTCAAATTATATTGAAGTCGTAACCCCGACCACTTTATGCTTCATATTCTCTTGGCTTTATACATTTTCTACGTTTGTCCCCTCGTCATCCCATTTTTCAAGATGGCCGCCGTATCACTAAAGACGTCTATTGTGGACAAAGAGGGATAAACGCCAAAGCGGCTCAACAAGAAGCTGGCGCCTGGACCTTTACTAGTGAAGTGAATTTCGTGAAGAAGCTACCGAAAAAAATTCACCATCGCACTTAATAGCGTGCGCATGCCCAATCCTTTAGTTTATAGAGCAGTGTATATTATCTAGAATTATATTCTTAATCTCGCCGCGCTGGCTTCCCCGTAGACGTCAATTAAGTGCCACCTCGAAAGGAATCGTCATCAAACTCACTTTAATTTTGAACTTCTTTCAGATACTTCCCAAGGAAGACAATTATTTTATCAGTAAAATTATTATCTTTTCGATCTTGGTGTTTTTACTAGCTAGTGGTATTGGAAAAATTGGATTATATTACATCCCACGAACAACCTAAAACACCAAGGGCTCCCCACACAGGAACTATAGAATCGCTATAGGGGCCCACGCGTATGACACACAAAGTGCCCACACGACGGAAACTGAGAGAGGACCCTGGAAAAAGGGACACCGTAAAACCTACTGACTTAAATAAAGTCATCAAACATTATTGGCTCAGTAGGATCTTAACAATATGATGACGAGTTATGCGCGCATAATCTGCGATTTAAGTTTTTATACGAGGATCATACGAGGATTGTCAGGGCACGCATCTATCGGTCGATTAGTGAATGGGGGTGTATGTATTGATACTCACTTGAAAGACGTTTGTAAATGAGATTTTGGCGTTAAATGAGATTGGTTGTGATACCTGTAGTTAAGGCGTAAAGCAAAAGGGGTCAATTCATTGATAAGGGACAAAAAGAGCCGTCAACAGGACGAAGTATATAGCGGGGAAGATCAACTTACACCACTACCATCTAGAGGATTTAAATTCTTAGTTGGTCGGCAACGAACTCGTGGACTTGAGCAAAAACACACGAAAACCAAAGAAGATCGTACAGAAAGGTAAGATATGATGTAAATAGACCCTGAGATGTTTTGAAAACCGATATACACTTAGTATTTCTAAAACCCTTATCGTAGAAACCGTTCTTCAATAAAGCATATAATTTCAATACAAGATATAAAGAGTACGAGAAATTATCTGAATTTGAAGTAATGTTTCAAATACGAGTTGCTGTATTCTATTGGGGTTTCGAAATCCTCGTGGACTGGAATTTCAAATGCCCCGGCGTACGACATCTTATACCCTTTTTGTTATGTTTGTTTTTATTTCAACGTTCTACTACTTTGAAATATTCCAAAGTACTAGAACTTTGAAATGGGTGCGGGTCGTATTTGTTGGGGGTTTCAAACTACTGCACGTGGTACAAATAAGAAACCCTGGTTGGTTGTTGAGCTTATGAATTATCAATGAGTATAAGATTCAATATTATTAGTGTTCCAAATATGGTTTTATCATCAGCAATCAGTCAATAAATTTATTAATGATACAGAGAGAATTCTTTTCGTATTCAAGCAGTGAGCGCCAAAAATTATTTTCTTGAAGAAAGGCTGTTATACAAGGCTAAAATCTTGTTATTCAGAAAGTTTAACTTGTTTGGAAGTGGAGATGACCGATGAAAGTGGAATCAAAGTGTTAACCCAAAGCAAACATTTTATTCGAAGATGAGGTTTAGGCCTTCATTTGCTTGTTTTCCATATATTTTCTATAAAAAAGCCTGACAATGCAACATTCTAACACAAATACAATAAAACATCTTTGTACAACTGAAAATACCACTTCAAACAGGCATTTTATCATAGTACACCAGTTTCTAACTGTTTAAAAAAGGTTTTGAGTGTTCACCCAAAACGAAAATTGGGATCAAAACTCATACGAAAGTCTAGTTTTTGGCGCTTTTTACCATTATTGCTCATTATTGAAAAAAATTTCCTCTTAATCAATAGTTATTTTTATGAGTCAATATAAGATGAAAGCTAGGTTACATACAGCTGCATGTATTTGGTCATGAGATATTTAATGGGAAAGGAGCGACCTTGGAAATAGTTTAGCGGGGAGCTGGTCAAGAAGGTTATCAGTCGTAGATTTGTTATGGTTTTTGTCCAACAATGTTTTGTTCATCGGGGTTGATGATCACGTGATCAGAGGATCATGTATTGGACAGATTGAACCCCATTTGGAGCAGATAATGAGATTCAAAGACTTTTATCGATTACCAGATCCAGATTGAATCATAGCAATATATATATATATATATACTTAAGCTAGTCTCAAAACCTTAAACAAGAAGTTCCCAAAAAAATTATATTATTTCCAAACCGAATGTATCGCCCAGCTTCGTCCGCGGAGAGCCTGGATGCGACAAATATATTCCCTTGTTGGGCATGTCACGTGACGAAATGAATAAACTTTCCTCATGGAATATAATTGCGATGGGATAAGACTGCTGATCAAAGGCTATTTCTGTAAACCTTTTTTTTTACCGTTTAGTACAACATCTGTTTTTTTATTTTATTTTGCACACTTTCAATTTTTTTCTAGCCTCTTCTTCCTTTGTTTGCTTTCCCAGTATTTTTACGAATATTCCTGCCATTTAAATAAGGACAAAATTGAACGCTAAAAGTTTCTTAACAGCCATTAAGTAAAACTATTTAAAACATAAGAAATAGACGACGTTTCGACGCGTCATTATCAAGTCAAATGTCATAAATATAGAGATCATCAATCGATCCATCGATCCATCCCTCCCTCCCTCCCTCCGTCGATCCATCTCTCCCTCCATCCCTCCATCTCTCCCTCCATCCCTCCCTCCCTCCCTCCCTCCGTCGATCCATCTCTCCCTCCATCCCACCATTCCATCCCACCGTTCATTTATTTTTTACTGAGCTAAAAATGGTTTAACCCAGAAATATTCTAGTGCATACTGATGGCCTATTTTTAACTAGTCTTGGCTGCCACTTAAATTAATCAACAATAAAAAATCAAATCTTTTTTCATATAATTTTCAATCCAAAGATAAGTTCAATTTTTCTTAAAAGCCCACAATTTCCGTCTGATAGCGATATTGGAACGGATTTTCAGCGAATAATACTGGCTGATGCTCTATCGATTAACTAATGTTTTCTATCGACATCCACTCAAACGGACAGGCATTTTAAAAGCGGCAGAGTCAGAACTTCCTCTCTCGTCCATTTAGCGTCGATTTTAATTCAGATTGGCTCTCTTGTGTTAATGACCAGCGTGAAAACCAATACGATTCGTTGATAAGCCATCACGCAACCGCAGGTGACTTGTTGTCAGTGTATGAGGTTAACGCCTAGAGCATCTCTTTAACGACTTAGAAGCAAAAACACAGCATAACAAAATGAAATGTTGCCATGAAATACGGTGAAAATTCACGAGGAATCTTGCAGAAGCACAAAATCAAAAACTAGTTAATACCTTTTTAATGGTTCTCCAAGACTCAGGTATTGAAAGATTGTTTTGTGTTTTTTTTCCCCTCCAGAGAAACCCTAGAGTAGCCTTTCCGAGGTGCTGGAAAAACTGGCCATGTTGGCAGTGCAGTGCGTGAGACTGTCTATAGAATAGATGCCATCTTAGATATAAGTCCCTTTAAGTTCAACCTTTAATCTAGCAAGTTATATCCGAATTCTCATTCCATTTTATTCTAGAATATAAACTCTTATGGTCTTTCAAATTCTAATAATATTGATTTGCAAACTGAACATTATTACTCATTCCAAAACCAAAGAAAACAGCTTGTCTTTTTAAATTACGCTAGAAACAAATTAAAGTTGTTTATCCAGATGAATATAATAAAAAGAGCGATATTTCTAATTACTTCAAGTCCCACAGTGTGTTTTAAGCGTCAAATTATCAAAAAATCTTTTTTTTTTAAGGCGCTCAAAGTTTGCTCGGTATCTCACGGCGACTAGTTCTGCTTCAAGTGAATTTAAAACCACAATTTTAGCTATATGGAATATTTTGATGATGCGTGAAACAAAAGAGCGATATTTCTAATTACTGCAAGTCCCACAGTGTGTTTTAAGCGTCAAATTATCAAAAAATCTTTTTTTTAAAGGCGCTCAAAGTTCGCTCGGTATCTCACAGCAACTAGTTGTGCTTCAAGTGAATTTAAAACCACAATTTTAGCTATATGGAATATTTTGGTGATGTGCGCAGCAAAGGCGGAGAAAAAATACTACACTACCCAATGCGAGATTGACACGAAAATCTATTCCATATTATTTGATATCGTTTTTTCCCCTTAATTATTCCTTTCCATATTATTTTTATGGAGTTGAAATGTGATTCAAAATATTGCCAGGAAAGCAAAATGTGAGTTGAACCGTAAGATATTGGACCTGATCTTGGAGTGCAAATACGCAAGACTCAAAAGATCTTGAGATTTGAGAGAAACTAACGAGGAATGCTTTGTGATCTTCAACTAACATTAGATTCGCCTATGACGTAACATGCTCTTGTAGGCAGGTAGGCAGGTAGGCAGGTAGGAAGGTAGGTAGGTAGGTAGGTAGGTAGGTAGGCAGGTAGGCAGGTAGGCAGGTAGGCAGGTAGGCAGGTAGGCAGGTAGGCAGGTAGGCAGGTAGGCAGGTAGGCAGGTAGGCAGGTAGGCAGGTAGGCAGGTAGGCAGGTAGGCAGGTAGGCAGGTAGGCAGGTAGGCAGGTAGGCAGGTAGGCAGGTAGGCAGGTAGGCAGGTAGGCAGGTAGGCAGGTAGGCAGGTAGGCAGGTAGGCAGGTAGGCAGGTAGGCAGGTAGGCAGGTAGGCAGGTAGGCAGGTAGGCAGGTAGGCAGGTAGGCAGGTAGGCAGGTAGGCAGGTAGGCAGGTAGGCAGGTAGGCAGGTAGGCAGGTAGGCAGGTAGGCAGGTAGGCAGGTAGGCAGGTAGGCAGGTAGGCAGGTAGGCAGGTAGGTAGGTAGGTAGGTAGGTAGGTAGGTAGGTAGGTAGGTAGGTAGGTAGGTAGGTAGGTAGGTAGGTAGGTAGGTAAGTGGATAGCTAACATACATTCTTTTTGATAATTTATCACAACAATTTGATATTTGCAAAATCAACCAAAATAGTTGTTAGATCTATAACGTGTCTGGATAAATTACCCTTATCTTAAATAATTATTTTTTCAGACAGGAATATAGATTAGAATTTTTTGACTGATATCACCTGTCGCAACTTAATAATTGCTTGAGGGTTGACCATTTTATTAATTTAGGCTTCCAATAAGAAACATCATTATGCGAGAGAATAAAACAGTCCATGGACACCTGATCACCTTACACTTAAAAAACTATAATAACCTTTTATGTCGAATAGACGATCTTCACTCGTTGTGTCTAAAATTGTTTGGGGTTATTTTTGGTTGTTTTGACTAGTTTGTTTCCTACGAGGCGGCTTGTTTAGATTCGTTTTCAATGAACTTAACCATCATAGCATTCCTAAGTTATACCAACGAAGAAAGAAGCAAGAAAGATAAATGTAACAAGCTCCTCTTACACCGTTCGATTCATGTCAATCAGAATTCGGAAATTTTTACATAAACTTCCTAGATTCTGGAATGTATAGAAGTGTACGCAAGCGATGAAGATTATTGGCTGTATCAAGCTCCTCCTATCGTTAGATTCCAACCAATAGGAATTCGGATAGTTTTTACTCGCAAACATCTTAGACCAAGTTTAGTTTCTTAATAATTATTGAAGTGACAACTTTTGTTTAGGCGAGCTTCGATATTGTGTAGAATTCAATTCCCTCCCTAGCCGCAAACCACTATACTACCAGTACCGATGAAACACAATGAAAATAAAGACGGGAGTTTGAGAGATTTATACATTATGTCTAGAAACTATTGTACCGACAAGGATAACCTAGGTAAGTATAGCTGGGCGTTGCCGTGTGGCAGACGTACGTGCTGGGAAAGAGAACAAAAACATATCTTAGTCATTCTCGTCGATTCCACCCCCTCACATTAAATGAAATGCAAGAATACTTTTATCGAGTGTGTTATATTCAAACAAGATATTTTCTTGCAGATTCAATCAACAAGGAAGTTTCGTTTGGAAGCAATTATCTCTCGTTGGAAACGCGAAGAAATTTGAACACGAATTTTGAAGTAAGTAAGCACAGACATACACCTACTTGCAAGAACGTTGTCATACGAAAATAAAACATTAGTGATTTAGTGGGATAGGAATTATATTAAAAAACAAACCAAGATCACTGAAGCTTAACTTTTTCTTTTGTCTTTTAATGTATTCCTTTCTCACTAAATTACTAATGTTCTAATATCGCATGACAATGTTTTTGCAAGTAGGTGTATAAAAGTATCGATCTAGCATCATAATACGATGTAACATATTTTTAGATGCATGAAACTATTTGCAATAACGGTTAACGGTAACCTGGTTAAACAGAAATCCTTATTCATAATATTTATCTATTTTATATTCATTAGTTAATATGGATAGCTTCATTCAATTTTAATGATGTCGACTTCAGCTTCAATATAATTTGATTCTTAATGGTTTTTTATAAATTATATAGAGCAGAGTATAAGTTGATTTTTAATCAAATGAATATCATGAACGGCATATAACGAGATATAAATTAAATCCATTAGATTAGAACTTATACTAAATTGCTAAATATACGAATGAATTTCTGCTTTAGCTGAGAGCTAGACGACTGGAAAAACAACTAATTGGCGAATTTCAGCCTACTAAGAAATAAAGCAGCACTCCTGCCTTTTCATAAATATCAAGAGAGAAAGCAATTGGTTTTTAAAAAGTAGCCGGCTTAGCAAATATTCCTTAACGTGTGGTCATTGAGCTAACCATCTAATCAGCTCGGTGTAATTAGTTACGTAAAACCAGCCAAGGTCATAAAGAAGGTATTTTTAATGGGAGACAAAAGAAACAAAGATTACCGTGTGCATCGCACAGGTTGAAAGGAATTCCATTTCGTATAAAAATTAAAAGTGAGAATACAATGATAGCTTGGAAGCTTGCGGTATTGGATGGGTTGCAAGCATTCCCAACCGAGTTAAAAGACAAAAGCATGGCGGCCATCCTGGTACCGTTAACAATGGATGCTAATGAGAAATCTTTCGTTAAATGGTACCAAAATGGCCGTGATGACGTAACGTGCAAACGAAGAATGCGTGTTAAAGTAATTGGAAATCGTTTAAAAATCAAATTACATGAACCACCTCGTGGACATTTTTTCTTTCTTCTTTTTTTTTAAAAAAATTCTAATTTTTTTAAATTTTTTTTTTATTTTTTTAATGATTTAAATTTTGCTTACCAAATTTCAGTCTACTGTTTTACGAAGTGTGAATCGTTCAAACGATGTAAGCAGACCTTTTCCGCCATTCTTTATGCCATTACTTAACTTGTTATTTTCTCATTCGTTAGAGTGCCCCTAATGTCTAATCACAGACCTTATGTAAGTTGAAGATATATTCATGAAAATGCTCAAATCCAAAAATTTATCGAAATCGGATGCATTCCTGATTTTTAAATGAGTTTTGAAAACGCGCCCTTTCATATAAGGACCGCGCGTGCGGGGGACTGGTGCGATTACGTCATCGGGGCGATACGTTCCAAAAGTGTAAGACTTGCGCATTCTTCCAAGTTGATTCACTCGTACAATAAGTCAAAGCTCAATATTTCGGCATTTTTTCTTTCTTAAAACTTTTAAAAACAGCACTCTTGAACCACGAAAAAATTGGTGTATCACCCCGATGACGTAAGTCTATACAATTTTTCAGGCTCCTCGAACGCGCTACTGAAATTTCGAGAGTGAGTGGAAACGAGAATTTTGCCAACTTTCTCGTGCCGTAAAGAAGCAGGAATTTGTTTGAAACAAAAAAACAAACAAACAAACAAACAAACAAACAAAAAAAACAAAAAAAAAACAACAAAAAAACAAAAAACAAAAAACAAAAAAAAAAAAAAAAAGAAAAGAAAAGAAAAGAAAAGAAAGAAAGAAAGAAAGAAAACGCGTTTATGATAATGTAAGGATTTGTTCTAAGTTGGTCTGTAATCAGGGCCGGGTTGTTCAAAGCTGAATTAGCGCTAATCCAGGATTAACTCTATAGGTCTTATTAAGAGTTAACCCAGGATTAGTACTAATCGGGCTTTGAACAACTGGGCCCTGGCATTAGACACTTTAAGCCGTCAAGAAAGAACTTAATGGATAACGTTATCTCATAAAGAAATAGCCGTGCATTATTTGAAGAACTCTTTATTTGGTCCTGGTGAAAGAAAATAAAGCAAATTTCCATTTGAAATCATAAAGATTATGTCTGATACCGCTTATATTAATTAATTAGTAGTTTTTGTTTTGAAGTTGATGATAAGAAAAGCACGTGTACGCTTCGAAAAATGTTAGGGTATTTTAATAAATTGTGTCTGATTTAACATCCACCCCCTCCCCCATTTATTGGTGATTTTTTTAAAACCCAAAATATGCAAGGCAAGGCAACTTTCTTTATCCAAATTTTTTATTCACGAGTTTCGTAGTGGCGGTGGTAGTGGCGGTGGTAGTGGCGGTGGTAGTGGCGGTGGTAGTGGCGGTGGTAGTGGTGGTGGTAGTGGTGGTGGTAGTGGTGGTGGTAGTGGTGGTGGTAGTGGATTTATTTGACATACTATGATCTTAAACGTACACACTTGCATGTCTCACCCAATTTAAGGGTTCCATTGTTGACAGCTGAACCTGCGGCGTCGCGATGTCAATGGCCGTCTTGAAAGCCATGCGTCAGCCGTCGTCTTTCACGGCGAGATTTTTTAAGAGTCTTTATAATTTAGATTTGCAAGATCCGGATGGATTAGAACTTTCAGCGCTTGATTTACAAACGCATTTTGAATTGTTGTGGTATGATACTATCATCGTATATTCCTAGTTTAAACTACTTGAGTTTCCTTGATGCTTTTGAAGTATTGAATTTGCGGAATGAAAATCCCACAAATGTTTAAAACCCTTGAATTGTAAGTGTATTTTAATGGAATGAATTTTCTTTCTTAATCTTTTCTAGTCATTTGATTTTATTGATAAATGTTTTACTAAATATTCTTCAGAGCGTATATATGGAAGCTTTTTATTTTACCACAGTTACAACGAAGAGCAGAGAAATACGCCAGACGTCTTGGTAAAATTTTTGTCTGATCAGTTTTAAAATCGCATGGATTCAGTTCGTGAAGCCTGCGGCAAACTTACAATAAATAAAATTGAAATCAGATCACGAAAGGATAAAAATGTATAAGAAATATAAGATTTTTTTGATATTTTTTGTGCAATTTCACATTCGTTCGGTGGTGAATCAAGAAGCTAGTCTACGGCATGAATCTACTCTACATATGCTTTTATCTTGATGATCGGAAAATAATAATTTCTTTTTTTTAGTATATAATAGTTCTATTCATATAATTGCAAGTAATTTTGTCCTTAAATGGCTGATCAAGTTACAAAAACCTAGAGCACAAAATATCTAGATCTCGCTTTTCACCTGCTCTGCTTTGCCGATACGTTTTTCCCCTTGCTGCAATATTTCTTAAAAATCTGAAGAAAAAAAAATTTTAAATAAAAAAAAAAAAAAAAAATTCTTTATCAGCATTTATGTTGATTGGTTGCTCATTTTGTCCTAATTTACCCTCTTTTCTATTTTCTTATTTGATCATTTAACTCGTGGGCGTTAACCTTACGGGTTTTCGCCTCTAGGCTTCGCGTTTAATTACTTTATAAGAGTCTAAACAAGCTCCTGTATATTTTTTACATTACATTGATTTTTTCTTCTCTATCTCATCGATCATTTTCCTTTATTTCCGTATGTTTTTTTATGCCTTTTTCAAGTCATCTCAAGTAAACTTTTTGTGCTTCGTTTTGACTAATTTTCCGAAGAGCGAATTTTCGTTGATTCTGTTCAACTTATAACATTTTCCATCAATATATTTTGATCTCAATGGAAGCAGATTCCTATTTAAAAAAAATTCAATGCAAAAGTGTTGCGTCAATATATGCGGGCCAAGCCGTCAACAAAACTCATAGTGCAGTAAAAATCACACGGAATTAATGAATCACATTGATCAGACACAGAACTAGTATTACCATTATTTATTTAACATCTATTCTCTCCTATCTCTTTCTATTCTGTTGGTCCAACGCGAACGACCTTCGGGTACGTAAATCTTTGAAGAAAATCTAGATTTACCAAATAATTTCTAACAACTTATTCGGTGAATATTAAGACGTTTATCTTCATCCAACTACAGTATATCACGATTGACAGTCTATAATACTCGCCTAGGGAGATTTTGGCTCTTTCCAAACATATATATCCGGATATTGGCACAGAAAGGAAACTTGTGGACGGGTGAAAACGATTCGAAAACGCTAAGCGTCGACTAAAATTCCGTTCACCTTCCAACGTTCTGTTTACAATTTTCAAAATCATCTACATGAGTGTGGACAGGGACTTTGTTATTTGTTCAAACAATACTTTCTTCAACTGAAAAAAGACAGCTTCTTACGGGTAAGTTCCGTAGTGGTAAAATATATATTTGACTTAGCATTTATTTAACGATTAAAACAACAACAACAACAACAACAACAACAACAAAACAACAACAAAACACGAAAAACAACAACAAACAAACAAACAAAAACCGAAAAAAAACACAACAACAACAAAAAACAGAACGACAGAGAGACAGAAAGAAAGAAAGACAGAAAGACAAGAGAGAGAGAGAGAGAGAGAGAGAGAGAGAGAGAGAGAGAGAGAGAGAGAGAGAGAGAGAGAGAGAGAGAGAAAAGGATTAAAAACTGCGTATAAAATACAATTTTTTCTTATTTTTTTGATTCACTAGTAAAGCTGCTATTTGATACAGGTGATTTTTCAAATAAGAAGTGATCTAAGTTCACAGGAGCCGCTGCTTTATAAATTTTCAGGGTGAAAAAAACAATTAGTGAATGTTGAGTAAAAACAATAAAAAAATAAGTCTAGGTCAAACTTAAATATAAGATATCACTTTTAAAAGCCACCTCTCTCTCAATTAAAAACGTTTCTTGCATTAATAAGTAGAGGTATGTACTCTTTTCTAATTTCTCACGTCTAGACTCAAAAATTTATTTTTTATTTATTTAGCGAAAGAAAATGAGAGACGGTCTTAATATGAACGAAATTTTGCCGAAAGAAAAAATCTAATTACATGAAAAGTGTCATTTTTTGAAATAAGTCCGCTTCAAATATTCAACGATATTCTATTATTTTTCAATAATATTTTCAATTTAATGGAAATCATTACGCAAGAATTTCACCTTTTCTGGACAAAAGTTTTGCTTATTCTATTAAGATACTAGCTAAAGTATCAACATAAAATATCAATGAAATTTTCTATCAAAATGATAACGGTTAATTCAGTATGAAGTTTCAAAGTAAGATTTTGTTACGTTAGTTCTAAGAAACGCTTTTTTCCGGCAAAAACATCTCCAATTTCAATTACTTAAAGTAAGAATACAAAATCACTTGGAAAATAATCTGTTAATCAAATATTTTCAAATATATAACATTATATTGGTTATGGAATCAACGGAAACTCGACGGACAGTCCTATACTTCTGAAACAATTGCGAAGCTTCCACTAAACGGAGATTACAAGCCAAAATATCTTCACGTTTTAACATAAACACATTTTCAACAGAGAAAACAAACATCTGGATGTTTTGAAATAATTTTTCTTTTTTGATTTATATATACGAACAATAAGATTGACCAAGTGACTAGAGCGATGGTGATTTGTTATCATTTTAGTCACGTGATCATTCGATTTAGTTAAGATTCTTGGCTTAGGCCGTTAAAAAGGATTTTCTTCGGAATGAAGGCATTGAAATAATAGAAGATTATAGCGAAGGACAGAAGAGGAACTCCATTGAGATGCGTAATTGTTTGAAGATGGTATCAAAGGCTTAAGGGTACTAGATTCGCCGACAGGAAGAGAGAGACGAAGTAGTGTATTCAATATTGGATTAGAAAGAGATGAAAAAGAACACTTCATTTGAACAAGAGGTCAGTCAATAGTGCTTTTTCAGTTGTAACATGGTAAGACACGGAACTTAATGGCCCTAGAGAATGAAGATCTATGATAGCATTGCTTTTAGAAGAAAATATTTAGGTAATATAGAGTTTTAGATTGACTTTTTTTCTTCCCGCAAACGGCAATCGTGACCACGTTTTCATAGTTTTCCTGTATTTTACTTTACCTATTACAAACCTTCTCACCAAGCGCAAATACTCTTTTGTTTTTCTACTACTTGGAATTTTTTGCGATTCTTTCTCAGTAATTTAAAATAATTTTTTACTGGTCAACTGACGTTTCACGTTTGCCGTGAACGTAAATCTAAAACTCTCTAATGTCAAACATGTTGGATGGGAGTACTCGACCAAATCTAAAGATTAGATTTTCTTCGTTTTGTTTAATAAATCATGTACAAAACCTAGGAAATCGTGAAATGAAAAGTATACAGCAAATCAAATGTGAATATGAAAGCGCTCCTATTTTCCTTTCCTTCCCTTCCATCTCTCCTACACTTTCTCTTTATCGAATTCATTCGTTGCCATATCATTCAGATCGAAATTCATTCCAGCGTCCATCCGTTCGTACGTCCGTGCCTTCGATTGTTTGCTAGTTTCTTTTGTATTCTTACTAAGTGCATGCAGTGACGGTTCTAGATTTTCTGTGTTTTCTCGTCTTAAAAGCCTATTTTTTGATAATACACTATATCAGTATAAATATCTATAAAATACCTATCTTCTCCCTTTTCGAAAAACTGATATTTTCACATGTGAAAATAACATGTTATTTTCACATATGAAAATATCGTTACCATGTGTATTTAAGCCATTAGTTTATAAATAAAATCTTTTTTATAATGAAAAAAAGCTTATTAAGTTGATTTTATGGATAATTATATAATAAACAGAATATTACATGGGCGCTTGGAGATAAGAAATTTATCTTCTCGTGTTGAAAATCTCTCACTCGTTCGCTGCGCAGCGCCCATGTAACATCCTCTATATAATCGCATTAGACTAAGAATATCAAACTCAAGACTAATCTGGATTTAAATTGGCATATGAGACTCAGTAGATGGCTCGATCCTTCCTCATGGAACCAGACGCGCGAAAGAAAAATGTTTTCGCGAAAGGTTTAGCAACTTACAGGCAAGAAGATCGATTTTCTTTGTTGCACAAAGCTAGTAAAAAGTTTCCCCTACTCTTTGCAACCAATAAAATCTATTGAGTGGGCGAGACGTGGTAAGTAAACACAAACTACGTTGCAACACTCTACAATGGCACTTATAATGAGAAAGTGAGTCATTTTTAGTATCTAGTTTTGGGAGCTACTACGTAATAAAGTGTATTGATTGATCAGTTGATCGAGCTACAAGAACTTGCAGCCACACCTGAAAATGAAAGATTTCCAAGCATTTTCAAAAACATGTAATCTTTGAAATATTTAGTTGCATGTAAAATAGAGTTGGAGTAAGATTCATAGTTGATGGAATAAAACGTAGCCGGTTTGATTAGGGAATGATAGATCGTCGCACATGAGAAAAATTGGTAGGCTATCGCAGATCTCATGATCACTATCTAAAGCCCCGTTTACACTAGCGATTTTTTTGCGATTTTTTTTTGCGATTTTGTCCATAATAAATAATGGTAAAGAATTTACTTGTAAAGTTTTTTTCAGGATGCCAAGATTTTCCTAGACGAATGTCTCTTTTGAAGGATGAGACAAAATATTTCATATTTCCGAAAATTGCCACAAAAATCGCAGCAAAAATCGCCAGTGTAAACGGGGCTTAACTTTCTGTCTGTCTCTTCCATAGCTCTTGCTTTTTTTTGTCTCTCCTCCAGTCTCTCCAGCTTATGTGAATGCATTTATAAATGTATTTCAAATGAACCATCATCTGAAGAAACACAATCATTCACCATAAGTTTTAATATAACAAATGAATACTTGACCTTCTAAACCAATATGGTTGCCGTGTTGTTTCAAACTCTTCAACCAAAACGTATGGTTATAGATTGAGAACGCAAATGAAATAAATCGTAATTTGCCTTTTCCAAAGGTTATCTCTTGGCTTAGTCAGGATATTCAAACTGAGTACAAAATAATTAATACACGCTGAAATAGATAGATAGTTCAGTTATTATATACGCAGTATGGTTGCTTCTGTCGAGCTTGCACAATGCCTTAAGGTAAGCGTTAATACAGACAATAGTCTTTTGCAAATATTGTTGCGCAACATCACAAATTACTTGTTTTTTTAATGTAGTATGAGTCGTACTTATCTCATTATTATAAACTAGAACCGGTTTTATGATATTCCAACTATCAGTGTCACTTAAAGCCGGATCACGTACGACATTATCACGATACTGACGCATTTCGGTCCTTTTTTGAAGCCTGCAGGGTGCTTCCAATGTTTTCTTTCCAAAGACATAGTTTCCTAATAGTTATCGAATGATAAAACGCGTAAACGATAAAGTACAATCACCAGTGTTATTTGAGCTGCCGTTTCTGTATAAACACAAACATTTTACACAAAATTTTGCGTTTGAAACTTCTGTGTTGTGTCGCATCGTTTTGGCTATCGTGAGCATTGAACCTGGAGAAACTCTTACTCTACTCACATGTGATGCAGCGTCCAGGAACAGAACCTCGGAAGGCGAGAGATGACTGCACTACCCGTACGCCATTAGGTTGATCTCGCGGTGTGGTTGATGGGAAGGATTTAATGTCGAGTTCGCGGTGTATCAAAACGTAAGTGCGAGTCAGGCTATCCTCGATTCCCGATCAATTCTCGTGATCAGCATTGTGTCGTCAACATTTTATACTAAGCTTTCACTTCCTACGAACATTAAAAAAATAGCGGCAGATTGAAAAGTTTGTTTTGTGTTAGGATAAAGTTTCCATCAATAAGAGAATTTCCTTCCTCATTTGTGATAGACGTCATTCTTTTTTTACAGCCATTCTCAATCACGCGCCCTCTAGCGATTGTTTCTGTCGCGACGAAGAAGATTTTGGTGGACGTCATTCACAATGCGTTTCCATAACATTGTCGGAAAACAAAAAACTATAAGGGCACGTGCCTATAGAATGTCATGGAAACGCCTTGATTGACGTCCACCAAAACCTTCTTCGTCGTTACAGAAGCAATCGCTAGAGGGCACGTGTGATTGAGAATGGCTGTAATTTCCTGAACGAGCTTCAGAAAGTTTTTTCCCCGCGAGCTTCAACTTTTCCTTTCCTCTATCTTTTAAAAAAAATTATGTATCTCGTGAATCTTAATTATATGAGTTTAGCTGCACTAGATGTTCAAAGATGTTGATAGTGGAATACAATTTTTTAGGGAGATTATGACTTGATATACGATTTTCAGACTTGGGAAATGGGGAACGCACCTCAGAAAACCACACAGAACCAAGACGTTTGTGGGTTACATTGATCCAGTGTGTATGTGTGTGTAAACTGCTTACTATTTTCACCCCTAAAGCAGCCATGAAACGAGTACGCGCGGAATGTTATCATGACTTTCTGTGTGTGATTCTTAGGTGAGAAGCATTATGAATGCCCCCGGGTCAGCAGTTGTCTATTTAAGCGAGAAAATCCAAGGTTTCGACCTCATTTGCTCAGGTTCGCCGTACCAGTCAGTCTAGACGAATTTTTGACCCCAACCACCTCCCCTTCGGCGACGTTTCTCCATTATAGCAGTTCAGTCCGGCAGCTTAATCACAGCCTCGGCAAACTCGTGTTCCCAAAACTGAACCACGTCTATGAGGTGAATGGCTGCTTTGGCGGTAAAACAATGATATACCATAGTAACCATATTTTTGTCTTATCCTATAGCCCATGATTTAACGGCTGCATGCGATTTTTTCGTTTTCTCTTTTGTTGGCCTAATTATCGCCATTACCTTGCGTTTCCAAAAAGTGTTCAATAATTTGGAGAAAGAAAAAAAAAAAAGAAAAAAAAAATTACTGAGGATAGGATCATTTTGATATTCATGGTATGAGAGAAATTAGTGATTATATTTCCCCGAATAACGAGGGAAATTTCGTGTGGAATAAAACAAAAATAGAATCTAAAAACAAGTTGTCATTTTCAATCTTCCTTTATCTTATGACTGAGCATGCGCAGATTTGAGAACGCGTCCCACATGGAAACCGTGCAGCAATATCATAATTAGGATAAGTTGCAATCGATTCAGTTGCAGGGGCATTGAGTTGTCCCTGAGGGAGACGAGGCATTGTCTTCTAAATTTCCCTCATGCATAGAAGATTAGGGAAATTTTGAAGACAGTGAGATCCTTTGTCTTTTACTAAATTTCCCTACATTTACAGCCATTCTCATTCACACGCGCCCTCTCATGATTTTTTCTGTAGCGACGAAGGTTTTGGTGGACGTCTATCACAAGACGTTTCCATAACATTGTCGGAAAACTGAAAGGTATAAAGGCCTATAGAATGTCATGGAAACGCTTTGATTGACGTCCACCAAAATCTACTTCGTCGCAACAAAAACAATGGCTAGAGGACGCGTGTGATTGAGAATGGCTGTAATATATGCGACAGGGAAATTTAGTAAAAGACGAAGGATTTCTTAAAAATCAACATGTGAGATGTTGAGTGTTGTGTGCATAGAATACTAAATGCAGTGGTAGTGTGTGTGAGCGAAAAGTGTCCCCAATTAGTGCGAAAGCGCTAGAACGACTAGACACTTAAATAAAGTGATTTATTTTATTTTATTTTGTTTTCTAAATTTCCCTCATGTTCTATGCATGCGGGAAATTCGGGTTTGTAAAGCCCTCAGAAGACAAAAGAATCCGAGGTGATCATGGTATTACAAGATGTAACCAATGGGAATGAAAAGTTACGTTTAGATGCTGGCATTAACCAGTTAATTGCAGGACACACGGCTATAGGAAAATTAATGCAGGTGATGCTGTACGGCAACCACAACTATCGAACCGAATTCTTTTTGAGGTTATTTTTGTCCTACATTGTATTCTAGTTATGAATTTAAACTCAAGAACAGACCCATTAAGGTAGATTAATCTAATTACAAACGGAAAAGGATTTGATTGTTTTGCTATTTTACTGAAGGATTTTTCTTCAAAACACGTGTTACTTTGATGTTTACGACACTTACTCCGTCTAGTCTGCTATACAAGTGCACAATTATTTGCCCAAAATTTAAAAAAAGTACATTTTTCAAAAGATCAGTTTCCCAATAGCTATTGACTGTAATAAGATTTAGAGAGACGGTACATGATGAAACGCGCAGTTTTTGTGCATGCAGCATTGCTCGGTTGAATTTCACGTAAGATTTATTTTTAGTTTGGTGTGTCGACCAACATGGGGACCGATTCTGTTTGTTGCTAGCTCATTCTCTAGGGAATTACTATAAAGGGAGATCTCATAGGAAGCGAGTGTTCAGAGAGCAACCTCATCAGTCCAACCACGGGATCAAATAATCTCTGGAATCGTTTTTCTCTCTCCGCAAAAACCAGCTTCTAAATCCTAATAGATTCTGTGGATAATGAGCTATTCTGTGGAGACACAAATGCTAATTAAATACCTTTTTGGTTCAACTTCTTGATCTTTCAGTCAATTTGACTTGGACGATTGTAAACCACAGAATTGTGCCAAGGTGCATCCTGGGTACGCCCTATATCCCAAAGATCTATTTTTAGTATCATTCATCAAATGATAGCTTATTTTGATTTATTTTGTAGACCACGTACTATTGAGAGCATAAACCTCACTGGCGGAGCTTGTCAATCAACAGGAATTAAAGAAACCCCAAAAGATTAAGAAGATAAGAGATATAGGTGTTACGACACGCTCCTGTGATTTGTGATTGGCCATCACCAAGGAGAGTAAATTTACCATACGCATCCTGGAAGGGCAATAAAAATAATGCTATCACTTAGCTGGCTTTTCACTTTGTTGTTCTGTAGTTAAAGGACGTTATTAATCAAGAATCTTGAAGAAACTGGTAATATCACACAAATGTTTTATCCCATCAACATGACTTCAATGGCCAACGTATCAGACGTGAACACTAGCGTCCCGATCGAGCAAGCAACACACGAAACTTTAGAATTCAAAGTCGTGAAGATTATTTTTTATTGTATTATTTTGACTTGCAGTACTATTGGGAATGGTCTTGTTATTTATGTTATCAAGGCTAATGAACGAATGAGGACACCTTCGAATATCCTAGTGTTAAACCTCGCCGTCTGTGACCTTGTTACTCCTCTCATAAGCATCCCGTTTGACTTCGCCGTAGAAGAGAATGGTTATGCCTGGATGTATGGTGGGTTCATGTGTAAGATTCTATGGCCAGGAGCAACGCTGTCGACTACGTCCTCTTCTCTTACTTTAGCAGCGATCTCCTTCGATCGATACAGAGTCATTATGCATCCGTTTAAATCCAAGTTAAGCATGGATAAAATCAAGATCATTATCTTTCTTATCCATATGTTTTCGATATTCGTTATCACTCCGTATATCTATGTACTGCGTTTACAAGGAAGTCATTGCTACGAGAATTGGCCTGGATACGAGTACCGCCAAGCCTATACATTGTTTCTTTTCTCGGTACAGTATTGTATCCCTTTGATATTCATGACAATTATGTACACCTTAACATTGAAAAGTCTTTTCTCAGCGTCCGTCAAGACTTGGGTCATGCGCAAAGACCGCGTTGAAGAACAACCAATCACAAACAACCAGGAAAGCGACGTCTCTGTCACGGATAACGACCATACCCAGAAGAAAAAGAAATGGCGGCTTCTTCAAATCAATCCGCAAGGAGCAAGCGAAGCAAACAAGCGCGCGACAAAGATGTTCATCGTTATTGTCATCGTTTTTGCAACGTGTATGTTCCCAAATCAAGTCGTTTGGTTTTGGTCGGATTTTGACAACGGAATGGCTCATAAGCACTATAAAATCGTCTCGATAATCTGCTGGATTTTTACTTATACGAATAGTGTATGCAACTCGGCTATTTACGCTGTGTTTAGCAATGACTTTAGAAAGGGATTTTACCATGCATATGGGAAATTCTGTTGTAAGGTAATTGAACAGTACGAAGTGAACTCGAAATACCCGGATTATCCCTGTAATCATGTTAGACTGAAGCAACTCAAAGATGAAAAACCGAATGAACCTCAGGTGATAAGCTGACTGGACGGATGAACTTTTGCGATATCCTAAATCTTTGTGATACGATATAAAGCCCCTTAAAGCAATACCCAGTGAAGCTCAGAACAAAACACTGAAATTCATTTCTCAGAAATTCACTAATTTCACTGAAATTCATTTCTCATTACGTCATCCCGGTCTCTTGGGGGAGCGCTAGTGGCATTCAGTGGCGGATCCAGGGGAGGTGAGGGGTGCAGAGGGTGCGCAACCATCCTGGTTCGACTTTGTGCCCCTATACTTCGAAGATAACCAATACGAAATAATGTTTTTCCCCTTTGATCCCAAGGGGTGCACCCCTCCCTGGGTTAACTTTGTGCGCAGCACCCCTCCCTGAACAAATTCCTGGATCCGCCCCTGGGCATTTCACAAAGATTTCTTATTAGCATCCACTGTTAACGGCACAATGGCCGCCATGGTTTTGTCTTTTGACTCTTTTGGGAATGCTTACGACCCATTAATTCTCCGGTTTCGAGATCTCCATTGCTCAGGGTTAGCCTTGACTTTGTGCAGAAAATTTATGTTTTTCAGTGAAGGTCCGTGGAATTTCAAATTGTTGGTATTGTTGGAGTTGTGCATTCTTTACTTTTTACCGTTGGTATTTGTGTATATCATTTTAGACACCGGCACTGATTCTAGGCTAGCCCCTGTAAATAAGGATGTCATCAAGGCAGTATTTTGGAACTCGAAAATGGTCTATTACCGGAGCTGCCTTGGGAGTATGCTTCAGAGGACTTTAGGTCTTCTCTCTTTCGTATCATCCACAGCGAAATTCGAAAGAATCCTACCTCATGTAGATAACGACTAGTTTTGGAACTAGTTTGGACTGCGTCGGTGTTTTTTAGTTGAAACAAATGTGTCGTAGTGGATAATTTTATCACCGTAAATACGAAAGATAATAGACTGACGTTTCGGACGTTAGTCCTTCGTCGGAGTCAATGAGAGAAAGAGAATGATGGAGGGGTTTATATAGTGGTGTAGGGAGAAAACAAACCAATAATGTAGTATTTACATTTGAGGCCAATAGGTCACTTGCATTATAGCTTCATTTATTATCACTACCATAATCCTTTGCACAATGTCTTTTCATTAATTAATTAGCATCAATATGTCTTACTTTTCTCATGAGGGAATACAAATTTGAAGAGGAAGAAGTGGTAGTAGAATGACGCCATCATGCCGCTGACGGCCTATATATAGACCCCCGCGCGGGTTACCTTCGACGCAATCTTTTCCCATTTCAAACCACTTGTTATTCTCTTGAACATAAGATCTCTCGTTTGAGTTGTATCCATATTCATGTATCTTCTCATGCTCAACCGTTAAACGAAGAATTGGTTTATAAACATGGTCGCCATTTCATTTCATTTCATTCTCTTTGTAAGTGGCCATGATTTCAAACCTACTTCGGGGCAGGCTGGTCCATTTGTACGCGCCATATGCCAAAGAAAATTTCTACCTAATCCCTATAATATAAATGAGCAAACGTACATTCGACGACTACCATTATACTTTAACATAACATGCTTAAACCTTTTGGGTTTTTTTTCGACTTATATACAAAAGACTGTAAAACAATGTCTTACTTGTTTGTACGATATTCTTTGTTTAGCGTGCGTTGAAAGTTCGGCCAGCCTTGATCCAGCTTCAACGTTTTGCCCTTGACATCCATGGTCGACTACTAGTCATTTGTAATATGGAAATTTCCAATGTTTTTGAATACTTCACGTGAAAATTTAGTAACAATTTTTACTGAATAATACGTTTATTGTTATGACATAGCTAAGTTATATTAAACGCGCGCTCTGATAGGCTCATGCACGTATACACCTACTTGCAAGAACGTTGTCATACGAAAATAGAACATTAGTGATTTAGTGGAATAGGAATTATATTAAAAAAACAAAAGAATATCACTGAAGCTGAACTTTTTCTTTTGTCTTTTAATGCTTCCTTTCTCACTAAATTACTAATGTTCTATTCTTGTATGACAACCTTCTTGCAAGTAGGCGTATATATATGAAGAAAAAAAATATGGAGCACTCCTCTAGCAACTATTGCATGCCACCATCGTGCTCTCCCAACTATCCGCGGGCACCAAAATAGATTTACGCACGCTAAGTATTGACTATTGCCCAAAAAATTCTTAATATGAAAATTAGAGTAAAAGTACTGAAGTGTGACGTCATCAAATATGTAGTAAGCTCCTAAAATCCCCATGCATTTTCATACATTTTGAACTGTATCCAGCTGATAGTTCCAGGATCCAGCCCTGAATTTAAAAAACCCGAATAATAAAAATCATGGTTTGCTGTGTACATTCACGCTGTAAGCGCACACGAGATGTACACGAATAAGTTTTTCGCGCCGTGAAAAGCACTGCAACCGTATTCGGGGTATATCGTGGAAAAATGTTGAGAGGAGAGGAGAGGAGACTGGAGAGGAGACAGTGATAAGCGGACATTTTGTGATTTCCTTTAGTCTCGAAAAAAAATAAATAAAAAAATAAAAAAATAAAAAACAAAAATAAAAACATATAGTGTGGCAGTTTAGGATACTGACGTCACCAAAACGACGTATCAACTCAAAGACGTCTCTGTGGTGCCAAAATGTCCATGTTTTAGTTTACACAAACATATTTTTAATAACAGTACACTGATGTTGTGAGACATACTGACGTCATTACTAACACGCCATCAGTAGATGACGTCATTGAACATGTAACTACGCACGTTTCGTTTCTGAATTGTTTTTTGTTTAGCAGCTTTTTTCACGAAGTATGAAGAATAGAACTGAAAAGAAAGAAAAATAAAAAATGAAAAATGAAAATTAAGGAAAGGATAAATGGAGAGAAAGTTTTGCATGAATGGTTATTAAGAATAGATGAAATTATGCAATTTTTCAGTATTCGATTCGCAATTTTTTTCCATCATTTTTTGTCAAATCTTGGAAGCTCCTTTTCGTGGTAGCTTGAAGTAATTATTGAAAACAATTAGAAAATATTAGAAAAACAAGTCACGAATGAAAGAAATTAAAACGAAACATGCCTTTACGTTGGCAAGGGCTGATGTCTAAAATAGTAAAGATCTAAATATAGTACTATGTATTATTTTTCATTTTGGTCGATAAGCCGCTGCTGCGCATGACGTCATCGTCAGCATCAATGATGTCACATAGATCAACCGCCTCAGTTGCGTCACATCGGAACGTCCTGGCGCTGCTTGAAGGTAGGAAAGGGTGGGAACTGGCCCTGCTGGGGATTTAAATCTGCGCACAATCAGAATTTTGATGCCCAGATAATTTTTACGCGCCATGTTTTTGGTCGGTACGACTTTTTTGTGCGTGTATTTTAATCCATAACATGTTTTCTACAAACGATAAAAGCTGAACAATGTCCATGGTGGTGAAATCAACGTCAGTGATATATTCTTACTTTAGTCTTGAAAACTATGAATGTGGTTACTACAAGTGGGCTGTCAGTGAAATACACAATCTCTAAGAACACCAGCAAGAGGTAGGGGAATTGCTTATACTGTATACGTATTGGTTGTTTTCAACCATTCCCAAGAGGATCAAAAGACAAAGAGGAATCTTTTGCTAAAATCCACCAGATGACGTAACGTGAAAACAAAGAACATATATTGCAGTCATGAACATTTTGAGGGAAATTTGGACCTCTGTACTGATCTACCATGCGAAGTGGTAGGGGTGTTGCTTATACTGATCTAAGAACATGCGTAATAGGTAAATTATTACGCATGTTCTTATACAATTTCCGAGCCCATCCCACACGGCTTACAGCCTCATCATGTATTAATAACGTCCTTTTTCCACGAGGGTTGCACTTAATAGCCAGTGGCTAACAAACCTGTGGCCATCATTCCATGATCGAATTGGAATTTAGGAGTACTGATCTAAGTATGGGCAGAACTCACAACGGACCCAGTTATCATTATTATCATCAACATCAAGTCAAGGTAAAGATAAATCATAGATTGAATAGGAATTTAGCGTTTTAGTTTTTGTTTGTCAAAGTATTATGATCATCCGGGTGGATGTAATTCTGAGGACTGTTTGATGTGACTTTAGTTTTTGTCGAGGGAGGAAAACCAGAGAACCAATAGAAAAACCATGGTATCAAGGGATGCCTAAAAAACTCTACTCATATAAAACACTTCACAAAACAAGATCAGTTTCTCAAAGGTTTGAGTTTAATTGTCTCAATGTGAAATAAGACATGCTTCAAAACTGAAAGAAAGCTTCAGGTAATGCTATACTTTAAGTATAGACATTGGGGTAAGTTTACATGTCAAAGTCTATACGAGACCATGGGGTGTGGTCAGGTTATAGACAACAGGCAAGGTGAGAGTTATAACACCTTAGAACTCACACAAGTCACACATAATATGAACAGAAGTGGTCACAAGGTACTAAATACGTGAAGGTAGGATGACCCTATTGCTAAGGTCACCCTACCTAGTGCCCCCTAGCAATAGGGAAAACCTATTTTCATGTAATAGGACATTTCATAAGGCTTGTCATAAGATTAAGGGCAGTTTTGTTCTACAATCAATAACATTTTAAGACTTTCTACAAGTATATTTTCCATCAAAATAAACACTATTGCCTTTTCCCCACGGTTGGAAAGCACCAACACTGAAAGGTACTCTCCCCAAATTTCCAGATCCTATTTTTTGTAAACCCAGAACCGACGTGGTTAAAGGGCATGAATGTCTATTTCCTGGACTCATTCAATATCTGTTTTATAACAGTTTTACACAGTTATCAAATAATAATAGGAGTAATTTTAAGCAAGCTTACAAGATATAAGCTTAAAAGCGGTTCCACAGATAATATGGGTGGTTGCTAAGAAAATATGTGGAAAAATCTGGAAAAAATATAAGAAAAAACTTAAAAAGCTAAAATGAAAAAATCTTTACAGACAATAGGCCTTTTGCAATAGATTGACACGTGATTGTTACTGGATGGCAAAAAAAACAAAAACAAAAACAACTTCCTTTATTTAAAGATTTTTGGGTTACTGGAAAACATGTCATATCCAAAACCTTTTCACAAATATTTTTTTCCTTTATAAGATACTTTCGATTTCAAGATACAAAGCAGTTTAAAGTTTGTTTACCATCCAGTACGCCTTCCCAAGGGGACCTTTGGCTGAATAAGCCAGTTCATAGTTTAAGAATCGTTTTCAGTGTGCAGGGATTTTATCTGAATTTGTCAAAGGTAAAAAATTCGGGATAAAATTGCATGTGCACTGAAAACGATTCTTAAAGAATGAACTGGCTCATTGATTTGTTATGAAAGTGATTTATCAGTACGTGACTGTTGGTTGCAAAAGACCTATTAGATATTCTTCTGGTGAACTATCAGTGGCAGAATAACAATCTGATATTAAACTGGAATATGCAAGACAGGAACTAATGCTTAATGACAGTTATACAGCATTTCATGGTTAAGAGCAATCACTCTCATGTTTGAGTATCATATCAACACTTAGATACAAGAGGAACATTAAGTAAGACCACAACAGGATGATGAAACAACAACAAAAATAAAACCAAACCATAACATATATATAAACCCAATCTAAGACACCACACCATTATTTAAACATAAAAATTAATATAACAATATTTACACTAACAGAAGTTAAATCCAAAATGAAAGAACATTAAGTAAGACCACAACAGGATGATGAAACAACAACAAAAATAAAACCAAACCATAACATATATATAAACCCAATCTAAGACACCACACCATTATTTAAACATAAAAATTAATATAACAATATTTACACTAACAGAAGTTAAATCCAAAATGAAAGAAGTAAAAAAAAAAAAAATGGAAAGCAGGAATTAGAGTACGAGTAAGATGTGTAGATTAATGGAATTAAGAAAAGAGAAAAATGGATAGAACTAAAAAAATGTGAATTTGAATGTAGACCAGAGGAATATCAATAAAGAGAATGGTAAATAATGTGTGCTACTGTATTGTTGTGAAAAACAAGAAAATAGATTTTAGAATAGTTACTTGAATAATTAATGAATGAATATCTGTCGAGGTGGTTTACTCAAGGTTCTCATTTCCACAGTAACCACTCTGTTGCCTATCATATTTCTTGATATAGATAACAGAGAAAATACACTTTTTGCTCCATATGAATACATACACTTTCACACACATTCCTTTATTTTTCTTTCACACCACACCACACCACACCACACTCCACTCACCCACACACATTCTTAAGACTTTGAGTCTTTCAATTTGCATAGCTGCAAATGTTCAGTTTGTTTTGATTTCTATATCAGTCGCTGAAAGGCCATGAGCTAGGGATTGCAAGCAGGGTAGCAGCAGCTTCTTTTGCTATTTAGTCTCTTTTCAGAGCTTTTGCGTGTTTATGTCTGAACTTAGAGCAAAGATTAGGAGAGAAAGAGATAAAGAGATAAAGTAAGAAAATTATTATTTTGGGGGTTAATGTGATTAATGATAAAGAAATGTCTGCATAATTGAATGAAAATGATCATTTGCAAATGTTGCAAACCACGTTTTCCAGAATGGAAAAAAGATTAATCAGCAGTAATATTGGTTCAGAAGCACACTTTTGCAGTGCCTCTTAGCAAAGGCTTGTCATTTTTCAATGTGTTTTCAATAGATATATCTAGAATTTAAGTGGTAAGGACATAAACATCATCTGTTTTTCACATCTCATATACATATATTTTTTTCAATAGGTGCTTCAGAGATCATATTCAATTATTTACTCAGAGCCAGCATGGTAAACCCTGCTGCACAAATACTTCCAACTGCAAATAAACCTTTCCATAGGCTTGGAGACGACTCTGAGAAATACTTGACAAAGCCATCCTGTGATAAAAATATCATTATTAATGAAGTGCTTTAAAGTTAATCAGGTTTGACCTGGGGTTAATATCTGTCTGCGTAATTTGCATTAGTCATAACAAAATGCAATTCAGCATTTTTCAATATTTTCAATAAAAAAACCCCATAATTTTGTCTTAGATTTGAATATGTCATTGATGCAGTGAAGTTTTACTGCAATAAATAAATAAAATAATTACAACTCACAACTACTGAGTTTGTGTAATATTGAAAATAGCCACAATAGATTGAAATAAACAAGTAAATTGAAGGAACAAAAAATTCACAATTCATGCACATCTGCAGGTTCTTGCGCATTGTTGATATCTATATCTATTATATATCTATATATATATAATATATATATGGATTTCAATGATAATCAATAGTAAAAAGCACAATTTATATTTTTGTAAGTAAAGCTGATCAAGCAAAATTAGAAATGAAAAATATTCGTTTTCTGACCTTTTTAAATTTAACAAATAGACATCAGTTTTTAATGTGTCTGTCCTCTTATTGACGATAAATTGCATCATCAAATTGTCAAAGTAGTGTGGATCCACAAGGCTTAGCCAAGTGGATCCACATACTACTTTGACAATGTGATGACGAAATTTATCGTCAATAAAAGGACAGAAGCAAAAAAAACAACTGATGTCTATTTGTTTTCTACAATAACAAAAACGATAAAACTTCTCATTTTTAGCGATCAAAACAACCAACGGAAAGAGCGCGCGCTCATTGACGTCAGCTTTATCTGTCTGTCCTCTTATTGATGACAAAAAATATCCAATCGGCGTGAGAGAAATTAGGAAGTTATTGTAAAATGAATTTTTGAATGCAACAATCATAGGTATTTGTTTCTACCCAAAATATTGAATGAATTTCATTTTAGAAGTGCAAAGAAAATGAAACTTAATTCTTGTTTCAGTGGGATATCACAATAGTTACTAAATATCAAGAGACAAGAGGAATGGAATGAGAAAGAAATATCAGAGGAAAAGATCCTCATCACCAAAGAATACTGTTAACAAAAAATATCTTTGCCATTTGGCTGCCGTCTGCCTTAATTCCTGGACATTGACAGAGTTATGACTTTTGATGATCATACGTACTGTCAATAGCAAAAGCTACTTTTGTGGGATTAATGAAATATCTTTTTAAATGAGAGAGTTCATTTTGAACCAGTCGAGACAGAAAGTCTAGCTTTTGAAGTGTTTGAATTTAAGCTAATGAAATTATGGACAATATCAGGCGATGTCTATGGTGCGTTTTGAAATTCATGTTTAAGAGTAACTGAAAATTAGCATAACACTGAATTTCACTAAGCAAAGAACAATATAATTGATGTATTAGAACTTATTGATTGGTGGGCTTACTGTACAGTCAGAAACATTCCTAAAAACACGAGTCACAAGCGAAATAGAATATTCAATTTGATTTCTAGAAACAACTGGTTACTTTTTAATATTTCATTTTTCCACTTTTTCTATTTTTCTTGGAATTGAAGTAAGCAAATATAAAAAGAATAAGTAATTTTTCTTTGGGATAAGTTTTCTTTCAAAAGGATATTTTTTAATTCAAAAAGATATTGCATAAAGTTAAATAACAAGAAACACAGTAAGACATCTTGTTTTTCAAAAAATACTGAAAAAGTAAGTAAACAAAATATGCAAAACAGTAACAAACAAATAAAATTAAAAAAAAATAAAAAAATTCTTCAATAATTTTTTCAGCAAATAATCAAGTAAATTTGGGTGATAATATTACGTATTTAAAATTTGAAGCTAATCTACACCTCAAAAAAAATTAAGGCAATATTTTTTATAACTTTATCATATCAGTTGCAGTGAGGTAAAGAACTAAAATATCTATATAAAAAAAAAGAAAAAAAAATATTTGGAGTTGGAGGCCTGAAGACGGGATAAAATTGATAGGATTTTATTCTTACCCATCCACCGTTGTCTATAATCCATGAAAGAAGGTGATCTGCGATAAATTGTGGAATCCAAACGGCAACATGAGAGACCATGTCGGGTCTTTCATTATCCACGAAGTGATGAGCTACGACTCCTCCAAATGTGAACAACGCAACAATCCTTCCCCAGTTGATTCCCGTTTGGAAAATCTCCTTCGCAACGCTAAAAAACGTCGAGCGAGCCGTCGCCGGTGTAAAATCAAGCTTTGCGCAAGCAGTTTCGAACAAGTCCGGGTATTCTGCCTCCATGTGTGAAGCAAGTGAACGAAGTTTACTTTCTGCTGTTGAAGGAGTTTGAGGGATCAGAAAATGTCGAGGTAAACCAACCAACTGACTCTGGTCGAATTTACTCCTTAAACGAAACGACACATAGTCAAAAATAAGAGAGAGAGACTCCTGAAGGATGTCCTTTTCGCTAGAAGACAAGGCAGAAGTGTCCAGAGAAGGAGAAAAGTCCTCAAGATGCAAAGCAGCTGTCGCACCGGCCATTATTACGTTTCGAGGGAATTTTTGTGTTTACTGTTTCTTCGCTTTTTTCAAACTGAGTCGTTTCAATCTTTCGTCAAGAGATCAAATGTTTTGCTGGTCTTCGATGGTGTAGTGTTAATCTTTGAGCTCTATGGAGTAAAAAAATCAAAGAATTAGCTTCAAATATAGAGTAAAATCAAATGATAACACTGTTGAATTTTCACTACAATCAGTTCACTATGGCACGCAATGGCGACTCCAGTCAGTTACTACCGAAACCAAACTACTTACGATTCTTCTGTCTGTTGTCACGAAGGATTTAAAATTCTTAACATGAAGGGTTTAGGAATGTCTTGAAAGCTTTGCAGGGCGAGATTCTACGAGAAAAGATAGAGCAAGGGCAGCGCGAGAGAGGAAAATTCGATCACTGATTTTAACGTCTGCTAACGGCGAAAAGACCCAGCAATGGCGTATAGTGAAAGAGGAAGCGAGCCTTTGATGTTAGGCGCGCGCGCTCTGATTGGCCCATTCATCCACTAGTAGACAGAACCTCTTATCTTACCACATAAAGTCATCGACTAATAGGAGAATACGCTACTACTGAATAATGATGAAATATCCTAGGTAGTTTTCCCAAATTCATCACTAGTAATCAATGGCGTCAAAATTTCATTCACAGATTTACGTTCATGGGTATTAAAATTTGGTAACAACTACTACGCGTATTTCATTTTCTACATTTTCAGTATTTTAATGGTAAAACTGAATACAAGACAAAAACCGAAAGCGAAAGTACAATTCGTAAGGTTAGATGTTTGCAAAAACATTATATATTTTTTTGAAACAAATAAAAAGAATATTGACTGTAATATTTTATTCATTCATCTGATTGTGAAGCTGTGAATGGATTTTTTTTTTACTAAAAATAATGAATATTCCTACATCATTTTAGTCAGTGTAAATTTTGCGCTGTCATTGTTTTTGGATTAGTCAAAAAATGTATGTTTTTACATAAATGGATTGACAGCTGTGCTTTTAATATTTTCCGCGATGAATAAATCATGAGGAATGACGGGGAAATTCAGCGTGGTTGCAACGTGGTGTGTTTAGGGGATATTTATTCACGTGAGCACATTGTGGTAATGCATCATCGACATTTTTATCCGCCTTCTGATTGGGTCCAAAGACAATAGCCTAAGATCTATTATGTGTACGTCACAGAACGTCACACGATGAAACCGCAAGGCTGTTTCTAAGCCAATCAGAATGCTCGATTCATGTCAACATGGCCTTGACTCTTCTCAAACTCTTTTGAACATCAATACGCAGATTTATTTTTTAGCGGGAATTTTTTGTTTTGGACGCAAGGCTGAGGTGTTCAAGAAGCAAGATCGTTCCTTACCCTTTTAAAGTTTGAGGAATATGATTCAATCATAGCCAAGAACCAAGAGGAATTTAGACGGCTAATATCAAAGGTGATTTATGTATTTTTTAAAATGTTTCTTCCTGCGGAGGAAAAAATCTTAAGTAATGTGATCTTTGGATCGAAAACAGCAACAAGTAGTAGCTTATGGGATTCATCGCTGCTTATCTTCGAACAAAATCGAAAATAATTTAGTGAAATTTTCGTCGTGCCTTTGATTATCATTGATTTTTTTGGGTGAAATCTTTTTAGGATCATGGTTTTTGGGTTGTTTATTTTCGATCTTGTTTCATAACAATCGAAAATGGCTGACATCGGGCAAGCTTATTCAAGCATGGCTCAAACTCTCGCCCATGACTCTCCCAAAAAAATATCGAATGTCACAACTTTAAGATTTTTAAATAACTGATCGTTGGGGGAAAATGTTCCTAAATTAAAGATAAATATTTGAATTGTTTTGACTGTAATATTTCTTTATTTTTTTAATCTTCTAGGATATTGTTGAAAATAAGAATCGTGGTTGAATAATCTATAAACAATGGCAATGGGGCCAACGTCCTCCGAAAGCCCAAACCTTCCCAAAACGAATAGCGCTTCAGAAAATTGTCACAAAAAGATTACAAGTCAAGATGCTCAGAATTGTCGAGCTGTAGGGAGAATGTTGGCCATGATTGGAGATCAAGTTGATCAGTGTGTATCACTACAGCAAAGTGCGAAGGACTGCGCTATGCAGGAGCTCAAACCCATGGCAATAAAATTACAATCTGCCGGAGCTCCAAGTAGATAAAAGACTTTGATGACGGCCGCCTAAAGGTTTATGTATATATTGTGAAAATGTAATACTGAAATAAGACGAACAAATAGCGATATTTGGTTCATTCAAGCTCAAGATTACTTGATTATTATCAGGTCTCCTGGCTGCATTTTTTCTATTTTCAGAGGAACAAAACGATTTTAAGATAAAAAAAATCCTAAAAAACTTGACCTAAAATAAGTAAGGTCTATCTAAAGATTGACATTATGTAAAATATGCACCATCAGCTGATGCATTGACAGTTTTTTTAACTGTCGTTTCCATTGGTTTCCATTGTTCTTGCTATCAGAACCGGAACAGTTCAAATGGTAGGCCCAAGAAAAACAACATCGAGGACAAAGACCTTTGTTTTACAATGAATGAAGTCGAACTTTGCGCTTGAGTAAGCCTTTCATTGTGAAGATTTATTGTTAGAAACTCTTGTAAATAGGTTCAAAGTCGACTTCATTGTACAGTATAAAGATTATTATTATTGTACATAGAATTATCAGACTTATTTGCTTGCTATTAATACTGAATATTAAATTAAAGAATAATAAAAAAAAGTGTCACACTGACTCTTAATGGAAGGGGCGCATTACGCCGCAATATTTTATATTCATTTGCATTTATTTTACTCTTTTCTTCCCAAAGAAGCATTCAAAAGGTGGATGAACAAAGATATTTATATATTTTGAATGATCAGATGGTTGTTTATCGTCATTTTGATTAGATTTGAACGTCACTAGAAGAACTGCCACAGCCTATTGATCGAAGATAGGTTCGGGCCTATCTATTGTGGCAACACCAGGCGTTAAAACGTCCAAAGGTCAATGTCTCTCGACTGAATAAAAATCTTAGCTTAGCAAAAACGAAATTCCGATAACCATTTAATAGACTTACCATTTAATATTCTATTCTACGCTTTAGTGAATGCCTTACGAATGAACTCAATTTGAGTTAATAGTTGTAAAAAGAGATGTGATTTTAGGAAACGTTTGCCATACGTTCAGTGAATCGGGAATTGAATTGAATTAATTATCATAAACTCATAATTGTTTTTCAATTCTTCTGCTAGTCTTTGAACATGCTTGCCCTAAACAGCCAAAATACAAATACAATAATGTTTTTGTACAACTCCTTGGTAACTGGAGCAAGACATTTTTAGAAACATGCTTCAGATTTTGGCACGTTTTAGAGTACGACTTGTTTTCTTTGCCAAGTCTTCTTCAGGAAACAAAAACAAATTAATGATGTAAAGTGAACAGATAATTCTGAGCTAATCTGTCTTTAAAGTGAACGGTATTCTTTCTAATAGCAGATAAAGGGCGCCGGTTTTGGCGCCTTTTCGGTGCTGTGCAAACCTCCCCTTAAAAATTAATGTCAGCGTTTTTTTTCCAGTTAGGGACTAAGATGTTCATTTGCCTGTGTATTAAACCTACCCCCTCCCCTCCCCATAGAATACGAAATAATCCATTTACAAATAACTCATTATCGATATATACGATTTCAGTTTATCAACTTCCCTTAGCTTCATCATATATATAAAAAAAGAGGAAAATTTAAAATCAACGGGTTATTAGTAATAACATATATTAGTATTGGTCCGGCGGAGTTGCTAAGGAACTGAAAGAAAGCTATATTGACTATCTTAGAATACCGACAAATGCTTATGTTTAATAAAAAGGAATCGCTCCGCCTTGGCGTCAAATTGGCGTTAAATCCACTCATTACCTCAAGGGGCTTGATAGATTTGTGATTCGTAGAATAATAACGGACGCATGCGCAAATGGAAACCCAACCTTGTCTTTGACCCGTTGGGTGCAACGACGCATGCCCGAATGATCAACAATATATCCACGCCTAAAACATGTGACTTTATATTAATACTATGCTGAGCTTTGCAGGGTGATACAACTAACTTTAAAAGAAATATATTAATTCCTATATATTGAATAAAGAATGACATTTATAATAACCAGCTGATTTGCGGCCAAAACGTGAATCAGATTAGTGAGTTAGTGGTAAGCTGACATGACCCTGATCGACTACCCGTATGTCAGTGAGATCAAGCCGTGCATATATATTTGAGGTTTGGATTTTAAACAAAACAGCAAGTCTGTTTTTAAACAAGTCTTTGTGATAAATGTTTGACCTGTGTTTTGTTTTGAAAGCCATCACTGTACAATGACACTGTGTGGCTAGATCGTGCCCAGACCTCTCTATGCCGAACTAAGAACACAAAATACTCTTGTTTTGAATTTCTGTAGTAGTGTTAGTTAGCCTTGTTTGCGTATGACAGTTATTTTCATATTCGTGTGCTCTAGTGTAGGTCCAAGAAGTTTCAAAGTGTTTGTATTGTTGAATTTGTACATCCTTTACTTAACTGAGGATATTTTAACCCTGTATAAACCTGGTATAAACCAGTCTGTTATCGAGGAACACAGCGGTGTTATGACTACAAAAGCCGGCTATTGTGTGCTAGCCTGCAAAGCATTGTGGATATACTTTTGAAAAAACACGCCATGCTGAGGAATTCTGATCGTAAAATCAAACAAATGATTTCTGGCACAAGTGCTCTAAAATATAAATTAAGCTAGAGTTTTATCTTTTTGTAAGCGCAGTTGATCTCCTTCTCAATTTCTGCCTACGCCATACCTCGTTTTTCACGGCAAAAACAGCAGATACCTCGAATAAAATAAATTACATAAAGGTTGTTTATCTCTTTTTCTTTTTATAAAACGTGGCTCCTGTGGTCATATGATTCATTTATTAAATTCGAAAGGAAAAATTGTCTATGGAAGGCATTTGTATTCGGCAGAGTGAATGAAAGCTAAATTGAATTGACCTCGTGAAAGCCTTGAAAGCATGACTGACATCGTCTTCCGGGAAGGTTCAATCTTCCTCAAAACAGGAAGCAATCTAACATATTTTGAATTGAAAATCAGGCGAATATACCAAAAACAATTCAAGTTCGATTAAGCTTTAGAAGGAGGGATATTCCTCTCAAAGTCCTTGCCGTTTTTGTGGATGATATTCACCAAAATACGCTCGTTTCAATGACTGAAATTCATCAATGAAACGATCAACAACTCAAAGTTCCTACCACGAGAAAACAATTTTCAGTGTTTTTTTATTTTTTTCCCCTGGTCACTTTCATATACAAAGTGTATATTTGAAGAAAATATTTTGTAAACTTACCTTTAGAAAGTAAAACGGCGTTTCTCCTTACTTTCTTGCTTTCTTTTCAAGTTACCAACTGTTTTATGTTCTGTTAAATCTATTCACAGTGAGCGCGTTTCAAAGCCACACTCACTTTCCAGAGGCTACTAGTCAATGAAAGAGTAGCCCACCTCTAAAGCAGCACGTATAAATTTGGAAGTAATTAAAAATTCTAACAAATTGCGGAGGTTGATATAGACGATTCTAAATGAAGCTGATTGGCCGAATGTTTGGACTTCAATTTTGTTGCCTTAAACCGGTCACCTTGAAAAGCCTTCTCGAAGAATATTACCCACGCACTGACTATCACATGTGAACACAACTGTCAATCAAAACCCGACCCTGGGAAACACCTATATTAGATGAATGAAGATCACTTTAGAATCTATTATATTCTTGTGAAAGTAAAAATAAAATATAGAAATATTTATTGGAAGTTTTCCATATTATCCAGTTTCGTCCATGAACGATTCACTTTCTATTTTTTAGTGATAAGTTGTAATCAGTCTATTTTCAGTAAGTATTTTATATAAGAAAATTGCTTTTTGTTCACAATTTAAATATATTTTATAAATCCTTTTAGGTACATTTTCAGCGCAGCAGACATTTTCGTTTCTTTCGTTTGCAGAATTGATAGTATACATTTACAAACTCGTTAAACTTATTGACAATAAGTTTTAAATTTAATTTTGATAACCCCTTTGGCCATGCCAAACAAATGTGCCAAATTGACCCATTTGGTAACGAAAATCCATTTGATGAACAGAAATATTTGATAAAGCTCACAGCTTTATGAGATTATGGCGTCGAATCGTGTGCAAATTTATGTATGATGCAGTACGATAATAGAATGAACAATAAAGGCCGTGCGTCTTTTTTTATTTGACTGGAAAACTTGACTAGCCGCACATTTTACGGTATACCGTAACATTGAAATGGCTTCCCATTGTTTCCGTGCGGTTCGCCCAACAGTTACTTATATGGCAAAATCAGTAGGTGATCAGTTCGGTTTGGTGACGTTTTCAACTTTGGAACATATGCTTTACTGTGGGATTACATTACTTTGTTGTTTAACTGATTTCATGTGATTTCAGTCGTCTAGTCGTGCAGTCCTCAGTGCTATAAACAAAAACAGAAAAAAATCTGATGACGTTAACAAATAGTTAAATCTGACTTCGACTTTGACTCATCAGCTGTGCCCAGTTTGCATGGTTCAGGGTTCAACTGACGAGCCAAGAAGTTGCATTGTATTGGTTCATCAGATAAACCTGATTGTTTTTTGATGGAAGTTTTATTTGGCTCATCATTTCTGATCATCTTTCCCTCCCCAAAGGGAATATATTCCATTGCACTTTTGACCATCTGCGACTATCAGTCGTAAACAAAAACCTCCCATACATTTCCACTTTTAGTTTTGATATATTTTTAGCACTTTCTCGAGAATACCTTAATATTGCTTCCTAGTAGACACTCAGCCGATTTCCTTATATAGGGGAGATTTCTGGTAAACCTTTTACGAGCAAAGGACTTTTACTCTGTCTCAATTAAAACCTCCCTCTCTATTTCAGTCTACATTCATAAGTGCATGAGTATATTCCCAGCCTTAATTTTCTTGTTGTTTCCATCGCTTCCTCTAATTACTGTTTTTTGCCTGAAAATGACTTTCCTACGCTTCTATCCCTAGTAATTATGAATTAATATGAATGAATAAATTATATCAGAAAAACGAAGAAGAAAGAAGTACAGGTATCAGAAGAAGTGGACAGAACGGCCTACGCAAACACCTGTTGAAAACTGCATGTATCCCGAGAACTAAAGAAAAATGAGCCGGGTTGTAGTGAATCTGGGAGGTATTGAAAAACCTTCACATCATGCATCCTGCTCCCCAATTTCAGCTCACCAATCCTATGAACAAATACTCTCATTTTGCTTCCTCATTTCAACCCACAATCGCCTAATAGTATGTATAAAATTAAGCTCTGTCAGTTGGCTCCCTAATTTAAGCCCACAATCCTATGAACAAAGACTCTCATTTTGCTTCCTCATTTCAACCCACAATCGCCTAATAGTATGTATAAAATTAAGCTCCGTCAGTTGGCTCCCTAATTTAAGCCCACAATCCTATGAACAAAGACTCTCATTTTGCTTCCTCATTTCAACCCACAATCGCCTAATAGTATGTATAAAATTAAGCTCCGTCAGTTGGCTCCCTAATTTAAGCCCACAATCCTATGAACAAAGACTCTCATTTTGCTTCCTCATTTCAACCCACCATCGGCTAATAGTATGTATAAAATTAAGCTCCGTCAGTTGGCTCCCTAATTTAAGCCCACAATCCTATGAACAAAGACTCTCATTTTGCTTCCTCATTTCAACCCACCATCGGCTAATGGTATGTATAAAATTAAGCTCCGTCAGTTTGCTCCCTAATTTAAGCCCACAATCATACTATGTTCCAAAGTTCCATCATTCGGTTTACTTCCCAATTTCAGCACCACAATCATATATGTAGTGACGTGCTAGCCAAAAATTTGGACATAATATTCCCATAGGTTTCTATTTTTTTTAAATTTCTTAGAAAGGCAAACGCAAACAAATTTCAACGCTTCATTTCTACTATATCCAAGCGATTCTATGATTGGTCAATTCTTTCAGTCTGAATGTCTGATGTATCAAAATCACGTTGGGATTCCTGTGTTTTATTCAAATAACCTCACAGATTCACGCGATCATTGGAACAAGCTGGTAACTTATGACCTGTATTATATTTACATGACTATTTGTGAACATGACTCACTGTAGTGCATGGCGTGCCGTGTCCGTAACGATGCAGTAGACTACCATTTTGATTGGAGGAACAATAATCTAACGTACCGTGAATGGCTAAAAGGATATCGTAAATTCTGTATCGAAACGTTTCATTGTCACATGGTATCTATTCCAAGTCTTTATTGCATAGACCTCAGTATTACACGGCGGCCATGTTTTCATCTCATGAGAATAAAAATCTTTGTTTCACGCGTATCAAGTTATTATAAAGCACTTGAATGCGAGGCTACGCGTGGTAGGATCTTTATAGTTCAAGCTAACATGGCTACTGCGTGAAAAAGGCACAATTTTTCAACTTGTGGTGGTCGGAACGAAATGCTGTCTCACGTGCAAGGTCATGTGAGAAGGTCTCGATCAAAGCTCGACTTATCGACAATGCTTAGAAATATAAGAAGCTAATATATAAAGGTAAACAATCATAATATATAACAGGGCCGTAACCAGAACTTTTACAGCTCGAGATGAGGGTGCACATCGAATAAAATCGGTCCATTGATCGTTTCTTTTAAAAAAACAGAACCAAAAAAAAAAAAAAAAAGGAGATGAATGAGCGGACCTTAAGCTTTTATGAGGGGGGGGGGGGGGGGGGGTGCACGCCCCTAGCTACGGCCCTGTATAACAGCGGATTTTGGTAACACTGGAATTGATTTTACATCAGGAACTGAAAAGCTTTTATTGATAAAACATAAAAAAGCAATTTGTTCTGAATAGGTTTCTGTTAAGAAATAAAGATTGGGCTTCCTGTGTAACAGCATCTTCGTTCTTTCTTGAAGGATACCGTGAGATACTAAAAACGGATTTTTGATATTTGTGACTGTTTGTGCTGTAAGATATGCTCTATAATCATCACAAAATAATTATTAAGCGGAAAGTTGTCGATCACTGATGAAGCCCTAACCGGCGAAACATTTAAATAAATTTCATCTCCATTTGCTGCTTAAGAAATCTATATCCATTTGAGAGGTTTAAAGTAAATGTGCTTGCTAAATCTATAACTATATATCTTTTTAAAATAATGATAAAGGTAATAACTTCATTTACTTAGCACAATTAAGATTAACTTCGCAAGAAACCTATTTGCATTGCGGAAAGACGTTTTTGCATTTATATTATCTAATTTCATGTAAAAGCAAAAATATTGAAGTTCGAATACAAATACTAATTAATATTCTTGATAATAACAAGAGAAGTTTTATTTTATGATATATTTTTTCTCGTACATTTTTTTGTTTATATAGCGAAATGCATTATGCTAAAGTTGCAAAATTTAACACTTGGCAACCGTTTGGTTTTGTCGAGTGGCTTAGTACGCTTAGCCTTTTAAATTATTTTTTACAGCGTTATACTAATAGTACAGTCGTATTTTTTTCTCAAGTCTTACAAAAACGTTTTTTACAATATAATACAGCAAAAAATGCTGCTCTTTGGTATTTGACTACACTATTTCAATGAGAAAAACGCATTCTTTTTAGGCAAAATAAGTCCCCATCGTACTCGAAACTGAATAACGGCGACCTTGACCTTCCTCAGTCAAATTCACTAATATTCTTTCTACAATGAAGTCAATTTAAATATTAAACCAAAACAAAAATAATAGTCTGTTTTTTTTAGCAATGTTTTTCTTTATCCAGCATGAAATTAGGATTTTCTCTGGATTCTGTTCAGTCGACTTGGCTTTGACATTTGTTGTTAATTCAGCATCTTTGAATAGAATCATCTTCAACTGTGGCAGTTGATTTAACTGACTTCCTTGTCATATAAATCAAGGTATTATTGATATCAAGGCTTACCATCTTTGAACACTTCTTTATAAACTCTTTGATTAGTGATAACTTTTGTTAAACTTTTTCCATATGTTACTGGATTTATGTCGTATTTGAAGTTCAGTTCATCTCCGATCATCTTCAAAGCTTGGCCAACCATCTGATATACTATCTTCTTTTCCTTCGTGTCATCTTGACAATCATTTGCTGAAACTCCTAGATTACTAGAGAGTGTATTTATCGTTCTCTTCCCACTCATATTAATAATGACTACCTCTTTATGGCGTAGTTCCTTCCTTCTATATCCTGTGTGTTTATAATCGCCGAAGAACTAGTACCCCGAGGTATTATTCTAGTAAATATGAAACTAATTAGCTACATAACACCCGAAATATTCCCGTGATGTCATTGCTATTGGTTGTTATAAGTCTTGTTTTGATACGTTACGGAGAGCCGTTTCATTTAATGGATAAAGGTTTTCTTAATGGTCGGCGCCATAAAAGTTTGCGCGTTTGATCCTGGCCAAAGATGTTGTTTTTTCTCCGACTTTGCCGCGAAACGTACCGTTATGTATAGGTTTCTATCAATAGACGTCACTTCCGGTAATAGCTCTTTTTTTATGGCTTGTAGAATTCTGGAGGTTGTTTTGATCTCTTGTTTTCTGGTTTGATGTCGTGAAAATAGTCAAATACAATAGTTTGAGGGCTTATTTTGATATGTTTTGACTTAGCATTCGCTAGTTGCCTCCCAGTCAACCGCTTGTTTGCCCCCCAGTCAACTCCAAAAAGTCACGTGATTAATAGCAAGCAATACAATATGGAAGATGCAAAAATGCCAAATAAAATAGAAAGGGAAAGAGAAAGAGCGGGAGGACCTTGTTTTCTTAAACGTTTTTCTTCATAAATAAAAAGGTCGATTTAGGGCTAATTAAAAATTTAATTATCATAGTTTTTGCTAAGGGGCATTTTGAAGTTGCAAAGCTTCGGCTATAGAACAATATAGAGAATTGGCGATTTACAACTCAAAGTACCCGCGCGCGGGAATCCCAAATGATGCGGAAGACGAACAAAGCCATAAAAACGCGCTTTTTTCTTTCCGAAATGTAAGCCCGGATGTCACGTATATTGTGTTAATCTTTGTAGCAACTGAATTAACTTCGTATTTTGTTCTCAATAATATTACACCTTTTGCTCAATGCTTTTTGTGTTGCAATATTTATGTATTTAACTGAGTGTGGCTTATTTCGCATACCTTAAAAATTCACAACATTAATTCTCTGTTTGTTTTCTTGTTGTAATTAGTCTATGACATTCAGATAACACCTTAACCACATTTCTTAATAACGGCGTTAGATACCGCAATTGAAACGCCATAAAAAAAAAAAGAAAATTCAAAACCATTTGATTGTAATTTGTTAAAACGCAGATGCTCCGAATCTTGCAATATCGGAGTTTAAACGGCGGAATAAGTAAATTGAATTTGAAACCAGCTGTCCGGATTCGAAAAGTTTGCATCTGTCGTTGTGTATGTCCCTCCCCTCCCTCGAAATTTTTATAGCAGTATTGTTTATATGATTTTAATATTTTAATATTCCACGAGGTCTTACATCGCTCTATTCTCTTTTTATATATTATTGTCAATTTTACTGGTAGTTCATGATGTGTATATATAGCAGATACGTTGAGCACTTTCGGTTATTTGTAGAGGCAGAGGAAACGGATTTTTGATATTTTTGTTCGAGTGAGTGCCGCTATTTATTTAGAAAACTAAACTACTCCGAATTTTTTGAAACAAAATATATCTCTATGGTAACTTTTTATAATCGTAAAAAAAAAAAAAATAAATAAATAAAATAAAATAAGATAAGATAAGATAAGATAAGATAAGATAAGATAAGATAAGATAAGATAAGATAAGATAAGATAAAATAAAATAAATAAAAAAATAAAAACATAAAAAAATGTTTAAAAAAAACCCTCTGAATTTCTTGAATCAAAATATATCTCCATGGTAATTTTTCATAATTATCGAGAAAAAAAAAATTCAAAATGACAAATGAGAATCTTGAATTTTATTTTATTTTTAAATTAAACGAGAAGAGTAAAAATATAATAACTCTGTAAAATTATAATAAATTACCTGTACAAAACTTTACAGGTTTCTCTCTATATGTTTGCGTATGAGAGTTTTTTAAATATGTTTACAAAAAATTGTATTTTATATGCAAAGCAAGCGAGACTTGTCAGCAGCGGTCATTAAAACACGCATGTGCAATACGAATTTCAATTTCTATTATTTTAAAATTTCAAAAACAATATTTTTAAGTTTATAAGCTGATTTTAACAATTTGAAGGTATTAAGAAGCTTACATGTTTTATAAAATGATCAATTTTGAAAATAACTTTTACCCAAGTTTGAAGAATTTTAACGAAACAAGTTTTTGAGGAATTTCTTTAGTTATTTAAGGTGGCTGACTACTTTTCAACATTCGATTTGAGCGCACAATGTGCGTCGCTCAAAAACCGCTTTATACTCTTCAAGATTTTATTGAAGAACCATGCATACACGTTTTGAACTTCAAAAGGGCAAATCCCTCAAATTTTGCACGGGACTCTATATATATTTTTTGTTATTTTCCGGAATAACAGGGAATATCCCATTATTTTCCAAAGTTTAAGACAATTCTGTTTATTAGAACAATGTTAAAAATTGTTCGGTTTGTTCTGTGCTCAAAGTTTACGATAACTTGCACACCGTAGAACCTGAACAAAATAGTTTTTCCATTGTCTACAATAGTTTATTAAAAAAACTTTTATCAGTGTTTTATAACTATAGTTTCGTGTTCGGAGAAAATTACTTGTGTTCCTTCCTAGAGCTTGATTTTCGCTATTTTTCTTCCACAAACGCATGTCAATCCGGAGTGATTATCTCAAAAACAAGCTCAGGACAACCCATTTTTCTTTGCATTTTTGAAATCAGCATTAAATTTCAGGTTAAAAAAGTTTCAATTTTCTGTTTATTATTTACCAAAGTAATCAGCCACCTTAAGTTAGAATAAATTTTAATCATAAAATGGAAAAAAAAAAAAGATTTAAAAATTTGAAATTAATTCTTAAAACAACACATTTTAAAATTACTACTGAGATGGATAGCTTGTTTTTAATTTGTGAATTTGTTGTTGCATGGAACAATTATCGCGATTAAATTTGCAATTTCCAAGAGCTTTAAAAAAACCAATTTCAGAACGCTTGTCATTCTCGTGAGAATAAAATTCTATGAGCCGTATCCATATTCATGTGTCTTCTCATTCACAACCGTTAAACAAAGAATTGATACTCTAGGGAATAACACGTTCTGAAAAGGGAAAACTTTACGCCTAAGCTGAGAAGGTCTGCTATACAAGACTCGTTAAGATTTAAAAGAAAAAAAAAATGGAAGTAGAATACTTTTAGAGTATGAAAAAGGAAAACGAATAATTAAGCTTTGTAAACAAATATAATTCAAAATTTTGCTTCACTCATAACTCATTGATATTTTAACCTATGTATGACATCATAATGACGTATGTATCGTGTGATGACATTAAAGATTGGTCGTATGGCGTGATGACGTCACATCATAAGGTTGGCCCTACGGTATGTCGCAACATTAAATGGTTCGGGTCGTATTTTGGATAATGTCATGTTAAATAATTGGCTGTATGTGTGATCGATGACGTAATATTTATTGATTGCTTGCATCGATGATGACGTCATGTTAAATTGCATAGTTTCATATTGCATATTTTTTTGTTATACGAAGTATTTTTTTTTAAGAAGAGACATATATTCCTTTGATGAATTCGTAAGGGGAGGATACGAGCCTGATTCTGCATCACTTATGGTCAGCGGTGTTGGTCGAAGGTCAAGGTCAGTCGTGACTGGTCCTTTAAAATAAAATGGCAACCATTAGCAACGGTAGAAAGACAATTAAAGCCAAGCAATAGGAATCTTTCTCTCTTGCTTTTGTTTGCAATGCATCCCTGAATATCACCTCAAACTACAGCTAGTAAATTAGGGGAAAAAGCAGACCTTTCTTAGATCATGTTACATTTTGGTCAAGTCCAGAACTGGTCTTACCTTCCACAGTTGTGTTTTTTTTATAATCCTAGTTTAGTACTTGTTTATTGCGAAAGTGAAATTAATATACGAAGCGGCAAGGGGGTGGTCTAATAAATTTCCAATTGTCACATGTCGAAAACAGGAAGTCTTCACGCGTGCGCCGACAATCTTCTTTCCCCCCCCCCCCTTTTATTTCGTTAAAAAGCTAGACCCCAGTGAGCTTTGTTTATTGAATAGCATATAAGGTCTTTTTGAAGTTCAATGATCAAGAGAAAAGGAAACAAACTCACCTGATTCTAGATGTCGCTTGATACTTCTATTTAACTCGTTTTCTACGGCCTTCATGAGGTTATCGTCTCCCTGTCAGATAAATAACAAACTTGAAGTAAGGTATTCGTACATCTGATTATCAACCATTGTTGTCCTACAGAACCTCCATTAAAAATGGGTAGGGGTCACGATATATTTTTTTCTTTTCAAGAAAGGAAAGTCTTTTTTTGATAGTCCAGGTAGATTATTTCAACCCTTCCCAGCTACAAAAATTAATAATCCTTAAAAAGCATGTCTGTTAGTTTACCGGTGAGTAGGGTCTGCTCGTTGGACTTCTTGGTGATCGGCTAAAGAAACTACCTAACGGGTCCTGGGAATACTTGGGACTTGTGACAAACCCTGAGTCTCGGTCTGCTGATTGGATACGATGAGATCTCTCTAGGCTGAACAAACACAGGGTATCAATAGTTAAATAAATAAACAACCGATAAAATGAAAAAAGGATGGAAATATATAAAAAAGAAGGAAATGGAAGTATAGGAGGAACGCAAGAAGGAAGAAAGAAAAGATAGAAGGAAGGAAGGAAGGAAGGAAGGAAGGAAGGAAGGAAGGAAGGAGGAAGGAAGGAAGGAAGGAAGGAAGGAAGCAAGCAAGCAAGGAAGCAAGGAAGGAAGGAAGGAAGGAAGGAAGGAAGGAAGGAAGGAAGGAAGGAAGGAAGGAAGGAAGGAAGGAAGGAAGGAAGGAAGGAAGGAAGGAAGGAAGCAAGGAAGGAAGGAAGCAAGGAAGGAAGGAAGGAAGGAAGGAAGGAAAGAAGCAAGGAAGGAAGGAAGGAAGGAAGCGGGAAGGAAGGAAGCAAGGAAGGAAGGAAGGAGGGAAGGAAGGACTAGCATTAAGTCATACAAACTTACTTCAGTAAAGCTTTAGACTCTGCTACTTTCTCGTTCGCTTTCGAAAGCCTTGAACTTAGCTTCTCTTTCGTATTTAGTTCGTTTTCGTAAAGTTCCTGTAAGACACAATCTTTTAAATCCTCTGTACAATCCGTCAGCCGTTCAATTCTATCTTTCAGTTCATTACCTTATATCTCTTTGCTTCAGCAGCCATTGTTTCTCGTTTTGTCTCGTGTTCGCGAGCTTCTGCTTTCGCTTTAGCTAAATCACTCTGTAGAAGAATAAAAACAGTCACTGAACAGACGATGATTTGGTTAACATCCAACTGTCCCCCTCTCCCCAAAAAACTCACACCACAAATTCGGAATGAAAAACTATAACTTCACTTTTACTCCGACTACAATAAAGAGAAGAGAGTAGTGTACTTCACTGAAAGCTTTCCTAAGTTTATTGGATAATTTCTTATCAATCTGCATACAGCACAAAACGAAAGCAATCCCCTTCGCGAAGGGCGGGAATACGAGGGAAAAAAACAAAAACAAAAAAACAACAACAACAAAAACAAAAACAAACAAAAAAAAAAAAAAAAAAAAAAGAGCAGAAGAGTCTCATTACAAAACGAAAGCTATACCAGTTGAGGGAGGGATGAGGATAATGATCAGAGGATTATTAGGGAAGTTTTAGGTCATCGTATAAAGACAATAATAGAAGGTTCGTACCTTTAGGTCTGCTATCTTTTGTTCCAGTTCGGTCCTTGTCTTAATTGCATTTTCTTCTTTCATTTTGTCCAGTTTTTCTCTGGCCGAGGCCTTCAAGAAAACAATCCAAGCAAATATTAAAACTGCTACACACCTTCATATTCTAAATGGGTTGATTTTTATCTCAGGAGTGCATCAAGTAAAGGAACTACTGGAATCTTATAATAAGGGCGTTATGTTTTGAAAATGTATTTCCAGCCTTGTGGGAAGTTAGAGTTGTATCCATATAATCGTATCTTCTCAAGAACGTTATAGGCGACAACGAAAACAAAAACAAACAAACAAACAAAAAATAATAATTACATCCAATACTCGGTGTTTATAGGGGTGGGGGGTTTGTGTACAGCATGTTATAGGCCCTTACCTCGTCAGCAAGGTGTTGATTGACTTCTTCTAGTTTCCGAGTTATTTGAAAGCGTGACTAAAGACAAAGAAAAAAAACATTACAAAATGTATCCAACAACAGAGTTCTTGGGCGTAATGTTTTCTCATTTCAGACCACGTGTCATTCTCTTGAGAATAAGAATCTTTATTTGTATTGTATTGTATTGTACTGTACTGTATTCATAATCACGCGTCTTCTCATGCGCAACCATTAGACAAAGAAATGATACTCTAGGGAATGACAGGTGGTCTGAAATGGGAAAACATTGCACCCAACGTAAAGGTATGTATAAAAAGTTCTCCTAAAAATAAGTTACCTTCGTTTCTATCTCTTTTTTGAAGGCATCCAGTTGTCCCTTTTCAACATAATTACTTTCATAGTACGCCTGGATTAAAAAGATCAGTGTAAATAAGAAAGATTTAGACATGGTGGGATACCTGTGGTACAGGAAACCCAAACTAGAAAAGCTTATTCTGCGTACTTACCCTTGTACGGGCAATTTCTTCTTCTAATTGACGATTGGTTCTCTCCAGTCTCTCGCGTTCGTAGGCCATTTCCTTCAAACAAAATAATATATTTTCAGAAAAGATTCTTAAAACGTTTGATCTTTTTTGAGCATTCTCTACTTTCACATCCCCATAATGCCTTGCGTCTTTGGGGGGTAACCAATCAAAAAACTGTCCCAAATTGAAAGGTTTCTTAATTGAATTTATACTATACCTGCCTTTATCTGTACAATACTGATTATCAGTTTATTCCAAGTTATTTTTGCGTGTACAGATCATCAAGAGTTTTGGTCTTACAGAAAATGTATTGACTTTACGAAAATGTTTTAAAAATTTACCTTAAACGTCTTCAAGCTTCTATCTTTTTCTGTTTTTTACTTCTTCATTTTATTTTTGGATACCAAACAAGGTATTGTCAACATTGTCTGATCAGCCTTCAGCAAAATAAGTGGGTTTTTACCCTCTGTTTACCCCCCAAAGATGCAAAGTATTATGGGGATGTGAAAGTAGAGAATTAAAAGAATTGGCGACTTTTACCTTTTCATTAGCCTTCGCTGTGGATGTTTCTAAATGTTAAAATAAAATTATCGTTATCATTGGAAGGTATCAAGTTATCTAACAAAACCAGATGTTATCAATACCTTGCTGTTGCTGTTTATTGGTTAGTTCGAGTCGTGTTCGGGTTTCCATCTCTTGACGAAGCCTCTCCGAGAGATGATCGATCTGAAAAGAACATTGTCATGAGAACGAGGGTCGAAAGCTTTTTCTCCATTAATAGGTAAAGAGATCTATCGAGATCCGAGTATTTTTTACCTGTCGTCTTAGAGAGGATATGTGTGATTCTGTAGCAGCTCGTTCTTTGTCGAATTCACTTCGTATACTCGGAATGCGTCCTTCCGAAGTCTCGTATTCCTAGTGATTAAGGGAAAAGAAAAATGAATATTGGTTAGTAAAGAAATAAAAGACGGAAGAAGAAAGAAAAAGGAAAGAAGGGTAGAAAGGGAGGGAAGGAAGGAAGAAAAACAAATAAAAGAAGTACAAAAAAGTAGAATGTACTCTCCACTGTACAGTATAATGGGCTTATAGTAAACTGAGGGAAACATTGGGATATATCAAAGATTAAAAATAAGATAAAAGGAAAAGACGAAGAAATAGGAAAGAAAAAGAGCAACATAAAATGAAATAAAAATAAAAAAAAGGAAGGAAAAATAGGTCGAGGAACTTAAAAGCGAAGGGAGGGGGAGGGGGGACGGACGGATAGAGGAAGTAAGAGGTAAAATAGTATAAACATTCATCAGTCAAGCATTAGCGCCTTCCATTGGGTTTGGTGATATTACTACGCGACGTGAAGAGTGAAGAGTGAAGAGTGAAGAGGGAAGAGTGAAGAGTGAAGAGTGAAGAGTGAAGAGTGAAGAGTGAAGAGTGAAGAGTGAAGAGTGAAGAGTGAAGAGTGAAGAGTGAAGAGCAAGAGCAAGAGTAAGAGTAAGAGTTAAAGAATGAGCGGGAAACCAAGTAAACGTAACAGCAAAGGGAAAGAGAGATATGAAAATAATAAAAACGCCACAGCCATTGAAAATTTAAAATATCTTGGCATAAAAGATAACAAACTATTTATGCTCGTTCCAATAAAAAGCTGAGACCGATGAGCAAATTTTGATGTTTTGAAAGTTTTCAAAATTGGACAAGCCGTTAGGCGAGTCCAATTGGAGAATTTCCAAAACACCACGAGTGTCTATAATTTCCAAATTGTACGAGAAGATTATGCGATTTTTTGTTTATAACACACAACAAAATTGAGCAACTTAATTGGGACTCTACAGAGTACAATTTGGGATTTAATTGTATTCCTCTTGTCCAATCAGAATCGAGTAAGTTTGTTGAGTGTATTCTAAAGGGCCATATAAAGTTATATTACTGTTTTAATGACTTTAAGAGCATAAGAAAGGAGGAAAACAGATAGGCAGACAGACAGACAGGGAGACAAAGCTATGTCTTAACAATCTGTGTTAGTCAACGAAAGTGTAAGAATTAAAATCGGTCGTACCTTCAATCTACGCTTGTATGATTTTAACTGAGATTTTAGAGCAACGATCTCCTTGTGATGATGGGTAGACCTATGAAAAAAAAAAAAAAAAAAAAAAAAAAAGGAAAAGAAATGAAAAAGAATAAGTGAGAAAATGAATGCAATACTTAATATTCAATACCTATTTTCTTGTATACCTGTCATCTTGGGCTTCCAGTTTGGCCTCCACTGCCTTTTTTAATTCCAAAACCTTACGAGTTTTTCTTTTTTCCTAAAAAAATAAATATATATTATTTGCTTTGGAAATAGTTATAGGCAGGAGATAAGGAACACAACGAAACACAAAATCGTACGAAAACAAAGAAAGAATAAACGAAAGGAATGCTGTAGAAAGGAAAGAAAGGAAAGAGAAAAAAGAAAAGGAAGTGGGAGGAAACAAGAAAGGAAATCTCCGTTATACTTCTTTCCCGCTTTGCAATTGTGCTTCGCTCAAACGACAACTGCAAACGCGAGGGAGCGATAAGACAACGAAGAATAATAAACTTACCTCATCAAGAGCTGCTTGTGCATCGGCTAGTTTCTTTTCTATTGACACAATCTATAAGATATAGAATAACGAAAGTACATTTTACTTCATAGTATCGACTTCTTAGAATCGGTGTCGTATCCGTGTTTTACCAAGACCGTGTTTTTTTCTAGAATTATTATTGGCGTATTCTTTTCTCGCGCAATGTGATTGGTACGTCTGCCGTACTTGGGCAGTGCCGTGACCTTGGCGTGACTGTGTCCGCGCCGTGTTCGTGCTGCGTTCCGGGCATTTGATTGGATGGAGAGTAAATTCTCGAGCAATATCATTGGTCTGGGGTATTCCTTGCCGTGTCACGACCGTTTTCGTGCCGTGAGCTTTTCACAGTCATACTACAACTTCTCTATATGATTATTAACCTCAGCAAGAATAGTTTTTTATCATTATTAATTTTCACTATTACCGCCCGTGAATAGAATCTTATTCATGATAGTGTCATTGAATGGGTGGCAGCATGAGTCTCAGCAAACTTGGTTTGTTCCATACACGTTGCCGTGCCGCGAGCAATGTTCTAGAATGACCATTGTTCTTAAATGACCGTGAAAGATATAGGAACGTACCGTGCCGTGTCAGTACCGTATATTAGTATTGTCCGCATTGGCTCAATAGTGGTTTCACGCGCTGTGATTGGTTTAAAGTATATCGTCATTTTCGTTACATGCCGATTAATCTCATACACCCCAGACCGCCGAGCAATGTAGGCTATAAGAGAAGGTCAAACTTTAACAAAGATTCCATACCATTGTGCCTAGTTTCGTTCTCGCTTTCATTTCCGCTTCCCATAATTCTTTGGCTTCTTCAGCTTCTCGTCCGTTTATAGTCCGGGATAACTCTTCACTCTGTTTTGAAATAAACAAGATTTTAGAAATAGAACAATTGCGGTTTAGTTGAAAATTACACAATTCTTCGTTGGAAAACGAACGAGAAAAAGAAAATCGGCTCAGGTCCCTCTATTAAACACGGCCAAAAATAACGGCGGGGCAGCATATAAAGTATATAGATGATATAGAGGTTTTGCACCATCACGTGCCCACGCCAATAATACAGATTGGGCTGCCTGTGGTTAGATGCAGAACAATAAACTCCCTTTGCTCTCGGGAATTGATTGGATTCTTTCTTATGTAAAACGATTGTATTGTTCCTGACATCTAATATGGCTGCCGTCACGTGGTGGTGCAAAACATAATTCTTATAGAGGCTTTGCACCATCACGTGATGGCAGCCATGACAGGGGCAGGAACAATTGATTCTGGTCTAATCTGAATTACATGAGAAAGGATTCAGTTTCCCAGGGTGGAAAAGACTATTGTTATGCCTCCTGTCATGGCTGCCATCACGTGATGGTACAAAGCCTCTATAGCATAATAGACCTCTCTACTTTGGGCGTTATGCTTTCCCATTTCAGACCACGTGTCATTCTCTTGAGAATATAATTATTTGCTTAAGTCGTATCCATACTTCTGTGTCTCCTCAAGCACAACCATTAAACAAAGAAATGATACTCTAGGGAATGGGACGTGGACTAAAATGGGAAAATATTATGCCCAAGCCGAAACGTCTATTACTGGAAGGTTATTATTTCAAGTAAACACGATATTTTCTCAGTACCTGTATTTTTTCTTCTAATTTTGTGTTTTCAGCTTTGACGTTTGTCAAAAGCGCTTCAAGACTGCTTCGTGCCTGAAAAGCAAACAGAAAATTGATAAATGATATTGAAAGAAAAGAGAGAAAAAAGGAAGGTGGGAAAGACAGAGGGAATAAAGAAAGAAAAGAATGGAAGGAAAAAGAAGGAAAATTAGAGAGAAACGAAAGAAAGAAATGAAGGAAGAGAGAAAGAAAGAAGGAACGAAGGAAAGAAAAAAGAGATGAATAGCAAAAATAAAACCAAACGAAGTAACGAAAAAAATGAAAAGAAAAAAATCCAAAAAATAAAAAATAAAAAAACCAAAAAGCCAAAAAAAAAAAAAAAAAAATTAGATTAAAAAATAATAATAAAAATAAATAAATAAATAAATAATAAAAAAAAAAAAGAAAAAAAAAAAAAAAAGAAAACAAAAACCAAACAAAAACCAAACAAACGAAAAAACAAAACAAAAACAAAAACAAAACAAAAAAATAAAAGGGGAAAAAGGAAGAACTATATTTATATCGTATATTCCTAAAGCATGTCTTAAACTTCCTCCACAATAACCATTATAAAATTATGCAATATTAAAGATACACAATTTATTAAAAATCTGTTGGATGGAATAAATCCTAACACCGATAGTTATCGCACTAACACAAACGAATAGGTTAGGCAAAGAATGCTAGTACAAAAAACCTTTGACCTTTTCTTTGAATTTCGCCAAAGATTTCGAAGAATTTCTGCAGACAATCTTCGCACGATCTCGACCCCGGCACAAGAATAACACAAGGCCAGCTTCTTCCATCTTGATGCACGGAGGACTCAATGAACTGAGTCTATTTGGTGTCTCTTGTCTAATGCTTTCGCTTCTAGCCATGGTTCGGAGAGTTCGAGCCTTGCAAGGAGTCCAGAGTAATCCGTAAGTACGAGAAACTTGGTCTTGTTTCCAATGCAAAAAGCGAAAAAAATTGTCCAAGAAAACAGTGTGTATTTTTTTGGAATAGTTTAGCAAAGAATTCTTGATTTGTGAATGGATTTTAGGAATTCCTTAGCTTCCACTCAATGCTTCTTGCTCTCTAGTCCCAGCAGAAAAATATAAAATAACGAAACGAGGAGAAAAACAAAGTGAAAAAGAACTGAAATCACAAGACGCTGTTGGATGAGATGTGTTAGAATTCAAGGAACATCGTCACCGAGAAATCGTAGCTCAAAGTCTCACATCGCGTAGGAAATTTAAAGGTAAAATCTAAAGTCCTTTTAAATTGACTGACATCAAGAATTCTTGAAACTATTCAAATACTTGCGATGAACGTCAATACAAATCCCTAACATTGTCAAGCATTCCTCTACTATCACACCACTGTCCTTGTCTGATTAACAATCTTACACTCATTCTTATCTCGACAGAATCGATTCTACATATATTGTCTCTCAAATTCAAGACACATGCTGAACTATTCTCATAAATAGCTAATGATGTACGTATTTGGTTGCACAGAGTTGGTGTTTTTTAATAAGATCCTTTAATGGTTTCTCATGTCAGAGCTAATCAAGTCTTAGGCTTACATATAACCATGGTAACTATGCTTTGAAATGATAAATAATAGACGCTTGAAAGAGATGGCTTTCAAAACAAAGAAGAGGAATATTGAAAACTTGATACAGAATAACACAGAGAAAGAATAAGTAGAAAGGTGTGTGCATGTTTTTAATATTTAATGACAAAAAACTGACAAATATTAAGTTTCTTTGTTATTTTCTCGTTAAAGTTTCTTCGTTTTCTAATAGCTTTTTGTCATATAAATGCCAGAAAAATCTTTGAAACGCATTTGATTTTGCCAGTGCATATTTAAATAAGCATTCGAAAACGAGTTTTCAGACCTCATTTTTAAACCTTAAACATTCCTCCATCATAGACTGAACTCGTTCTTACAGGAAAACTAATATGGATATGAGATGAATTATTAAGTAAGTTATGACAGTTTTCATAGAGACTCTTGGACAGTCTTGTAGTACTTTACTGGGGAAAAATAGGAAGGAAGGAAGAGAGGAAGGAAGGAAGAAGGAACGAAAGAAAAACAGACAGACAGACAAACAGAAGGAAGGAAGAAAGGAAGGAAGTAAGAAAGGAAGTAAGAAAGGAAGGAAGGAAGGAAGAAAGACAGACAGACAAACAGAAGGAAGGAAGAAAGGAAGGAAGTAAGAAAGGAAGGAAGGAAGGAAGAAAGACAGACAGACAAACAGAAGGATGTAAGGAAGGAAGGAAGGAGGGAGGAAGGAAGGGAGGAAGGAATAATAATAATAATAACAATAATAATACTAATAACACTAATAATACTAATAATAAATAAATAAATAAATAAATGAATAAGTAAATAAACAAATAAATAAATAAATAAATAAATAAATAAATAAATAAAACTTTGCAAACAAAACCGTGTCATGTTTGGCAACGCTATTTTCGTTTTGTTTCCTGACAATGCCAGCGCAAAACAGCAACGCACCTACATCAGCAGCAGTTGCACGTGTGTCATTGGACATAACATACAATAAAAATTGTGCTGCAACGAATTCTAAAATTGTCTACAAGTTCCAATTCTATCAACAACTTTATGATTTCAAAGCAAGACATACCTCACTAGCGTCTTTGATTTCCTTCAAGAGAAGTTCACTCTTGGCTTGTTCTTCCCTTAGTGCCGCTGCTATCTGACCCTTCTCGACTTTAAGCCTGTTGACAAGGCTTTCTAGTTGGGACTAGATGAAAAATGAAATAAAGAACTTCAGCAAGAAGCATCATATGTCAAATATCATATCAAAATTTAAAGAGAACTTTTAAAAACAGGAATCGAATATTATTATAGTTTTCCTTGATAGTATTATTGTTTCATTAAATACAATTATTTCAATAGAGTTAGTCACCTGAAAAGCTACAAAGCTGAGACCGACAAGGATTATGGGTAGATACATTTTACCTGTTTCAACCGCTTGATAACTGTTGATGGACTTGAGATCTTTTACCAGTTACTCAAGTTCACCTCCTCTGAGCATCATCAACTGCTGCAGTTTGTGTCAAAAGCTTTACTTGTTGGATATGAAATATTTTCCATGATTCTCAGCGATCACAGATTTCTAGCTTTTTAGTGACTAACTTTATTGAAATAAATATATACAAAATTTAACGATTTACACCCATAGATTCTAAAGAGCGTCATTATTTTACTCATGGTTAACCTGAAAGTTATTTTAAATCTCTTCCCTAAAGATGGCCAACATTTTGTATTGCTAGTTATCAGAAGTACACTCGAACGCCTTAAATGACGTCACAGATTATTGTAATTGAAATTATTGGAAGTGAATCTTTATGACTTTAAGACGCAACTCTCAAATCAAGAAATATTTTACCATCCAACTATTTAGTCCAAGTATAATCAATACTGAGAATATTGAATCAGGGTTTATAAGCACTTAAGAAATACTCTTTTATTTCTACGCTATTGGCTTCTAGCCTGCGTTGTTTGGAGGTCAGCCGTGTCGCCCTACCCCTTACTTCTTGAAGTAACCACCGCAGACCACTAGGCAACGCTGGCTAAAAGCCGATAGGGTTGAAATAAAAGAGCATTTATGTTATATGAGATATCTCACTAAATTGGGCAGATTGGAGCTTTTTATTTTTTATTAAAAAAAAAAAAAAGAAGATACGTATTCGTGTTTTTTTTTAGATCCTTTTATTGATTTTATATTCTATGATATTCTGGTTTATTTACTTATTTAGTAGTGTTTATGATATATTTACCGGTTGTGTTTGCTCTAGTGTATCCTCGTCCTAGTTGATATTATTAAACATAGAATGTTATTTGAGAATTGATTTTGAACAATCACATGGGGTATTAGCTTCATACATATGAATATCTAAATTTACTTAATTTTGTTTGAAAATGTAATTTAATGAAACAAGAACGAGTTATTTAAGATTTATTTAAGGAGTTATTATTTCATTATTTATTCTAAAGCGAGATAAAGAGGTTTATTGTTAATAGTGCGCAAAAATGTCCTTTGAATTCATATATATCTTTACAGCTTAAGCGTAATTTTTTCCCATTTCAGACACCACCTGTCATTCCCTAGAGTATCATTTCATTGTTTAACGGTTGCGCACGAAAGACGCATGAATATGGATACAGTTCAAACAAGGAATCTTATTCTCGAGAGAATGACATGTAGTCTGAAATGGGAAAATATTACGCGCAAGGTAAAGAGGTCGCAAAAAGAGGCAAAGGTTTGTTAGCTACGAGTGATAGCCTCGCAAAACAAGGGCTATTTATGTTTTAAATTTAAATTTCACTACAGCAAACGTTTGTTGCCATTGCATAAAAAAACGCTAAAATATGTACATACTGAATAACAAGTAAAGATTTCCAACTCGTTTCCATGGTTACTTACCAATGATCGAGTAACAGCTTCCATGTCTGCGCTTCTTGAAGCTAACCTAGACGCGACGTCATCAGTAGTGCGCATGCTCTGTCCTAACTTTTCTTCGAGACGGTTGGCGCGTCCAGAGATTTCCTCTTTTACATCTTCTGTAACTAATAACTAGAAAAAGAAAATTTTCAGTAAGAAGTTTTAAATTAGAAAGCAATTTCAAGATTTCTGTTATCCGTTCCGAGATAAAGGAAAAGATAGGGTCGAGTTAGAATAGCCCCTTTCACAGTTCTTTGCGCCATCTTGAAAGGTAGCCGTGCTTTTGCATCGAAGCGAGACGAACGGTGAGCTTGCAATGATAGAGACCTTTTTTAACACCTTGAACAATTATTCACATGTCTCCAAGATGGCTTCCGTTTTGTTCCCTAAAACAGCCTCAACGTATACTGCAAATCCAACTCAATCCATTCTTTTACTCAACGTTTGAATGGCTGACTTTGACTTGGACGAAATGTGTAACCTTTGCTTCGAAGATGCGCATCTCTTCACGCATTCGACTACGATCATTTTCTAGTTCTTCGCGAAGCTGTAAAACAAAAACAAATTTAGAAAAAATATAGGTAAATAGACGTGTAAAGAGTAAATGGATGGAAGGATGAATGGATAGAAGCATGGTTGGATGGATGGATATATGAGTAGCTATTGGGTTTTCGGAAAAAAAGATGGATATGGGAATGAGAATGAGATATCTGGATGGATGGATAGATAAGTAAATAAATGTAGGAATGAGTAAATAATGGGCTGGAATTAAAATGATAGCTGGATGGATGAATACATGAAAGAAATAGATGGAAGAATGGATAATTGAAGGAATATCGGGTAAAGTGGCAGCTTTGATCCATAAAAGGGTGAAGGAGCTGGGGAAGGATGTTTGGTGATTTTTAATATACCTTAGTTTGCATATCTAGTGCTGTTTCTGTCTGTGCAAGCTTACGTGAAACTGCATTCAGCTCCTTAAAACAAACAAAATGTTCCTTTATCATCTGCTCGTGTATAGTCGTGTTATATTTAGTGTAGTACAACATTGATTTTTTTCATTTTGGGTTGCCTGTGTACTTCTTTAATATGACTGACGATGATTAGAATTGGGTTTGCTGTGTACTTTTAATGTGGCTAATGGTTAATGATGTTGTGTTTGTGTTGGTTAGTGTGAGTAAACTTGGACTACGCTTTAAGTGTGGCTAGTAGTGTTAAATTTGGGATTCCTGTGTATTTTTTTGCTCACGTGTATGATTTACTGACAATGACTAGTGGTTACTAGTTGGGCCTGTGTTGTTGTGTCGAATACAAGTGAATTAGAATGACTAGTGGTTAAGCCTGGTTCACACGAGCAACGCAAACGCAAACGCAAACGCAAGCGCAAACGCAAGCGCAAGCAATGTTCACACGTACAACGCAAATGCAAGTAAATTAAGATACGCATGCGCAGTAGTGATTGTTTATAGTTCACGCGTATTTTCCTTGCGTTTGCGTTTGCGTTGCTCGTGTGAACCACGTCTTGCGTTTGTGCTTGCGTTTGCGTTTTCTCCGGTTCACACGTTAAAAACGCAAACGCAAACGCAAACGCAAGCACAAGAAAATGAAAAATTTTCCATTCCTTGCGTTTGCGTTACTGTAGTTCACACATAGTTTTCTTGCGTTTGCGTTTGCGCTTGCGTTTGCGTTGCTGAACCAGGCTTTACTAGTTGGGCCTGTGTTGTTGTGTTGAATACAACAAGTGAATTAGAAGTAAACGCCGTAAAAAAAAAGGAAAAAAAGTTTGGATGTCATACATGGGTTAACGCATGCGCATTTTTCAGGTTTTCAGCCCTTTCCTAATATCTCGTTCCCAGACCTTATTTCTTACTGCGCATGCTCGACAAAAAATTATTACATCGAGCATGCGCAGTAAGAAATAAGAGCTCTGAGAAAAGCGCTCCTGCGCTTTGATACAAAAAGTGCCTTGCTTGGTCTTGCTGTGTAGTTTTTGATACGTATTCCGTTACCTGATTCAGCTGTTTGATTTCTTCTTCATATCTAATATTCTTCTCGCTAATCTTGTTCGAGTCTTCTTTCAACCACTGCATACTTTCTGCTAAACTACTCCTCTTGTCTGCGATATATTCTTTACTCTAAACGATGATAAATAGCATTTAGAAGATCAAGAGTTGAAAAGGACTGGGGGCAAGTACCATGTTTTACTTAACCCAAAAACACTGGTCGAACTTTCTATAATCATCGTTGAGTGGCCACTCCCAGACATTCCTAGCAAACTGGGAAAATTTTGTTGTACTTTAGGTCCAGATCGGACGTCGAACTTTTGCCGCGTCAAATCTAATTGTCTTTAAAAAATTCAATGAAGTCTAATTCAAACGTCGGATTTAATTGCTACTCGCTATAAACTCAACGATAGCACGCGTTAACAAAAGCCAGCTGAAGCACTAGGTTTTTATCCATAGCCGCCGTAATATTGAGCCTTTAGACTTTATGCATCGCATTTGACGCGAGGAAGTTCGACGTTTGAATCAATACAGATTTTTGGTCGCTTTTTACGACTCGCTCAGTCGAATTTATTATTATTTTCTGTCAAATTCAAGTGATTCAGACGTCGTACTTGTCGCGTACGGAATGCTAAAAAAAAAAAAAAAAAAAAAGCTTGATGTCTAAACTGGACATTACCTTTTCCATTTCAGCTTTCATGGCTTCTATAGTATGGTTATGCTTTGCCTGCAAAAAAAAAAAAAAAAAAAAAAAAATTGTACGCATTAAGTAAAACTAACTTTTGTTGCGTTAAACATAATATTACAGCCCCCCCCCCCCCCCCAAAGATTTTTACAGCTTCCGCCGCCCCTGTTAGATCATGAAAACGATTTGAAGCGCTGTACAAATTGATTTCTTGGAAAGCTTGAAGAGTGACGGGTGAGGAATAAAGGTTTTCCTTTTACAATAACTCAAACAATAACCGCAAAATATCTTCTTACCTCATTTATCAAAGCAGTTTCTTCGTGCTTCCTTATTTTCTCAAGCGCGGTCTCAAGTTGTCTCCTCAAAGTATCGCATTCACCCACCGTCGAAAACAATCTATTCACGCATGCGCAATAGTTAGTAGCAAGTAAATTAAATAACACGAGCAACGAATGCAGCTGGATAACAAACACTTACTTTTGCTCTGTGGTTTCGAGTTTCGCTGAAAGTTTTGTATTTTGCTCCTACAAAAAAAAAAAAAAAAAAAAAAAAAAGGATTAAAAATAATAAAGAAAGAAAGAAAATAAAGAAAAAATAAAGAAAAAAAGAAAAGAAAAAGAAAGAAAGAAAATCTAACAGGATTTTGAAAGTTAGAATCGATACGTCTTTTTTTGGAAAATTTACTATTTGATAAGTTCAACGTGCTATTTACCATTCAACTAGTTGGACAATTATTATTTGAATGAAGGGTGGCGTAGTGATAGTACACTCCTAAAGCTAAAAGGTAAAGCTTATATTTTACTTCGATAACGCGAGAAGTGGTTGCTCAATTCTCGCAAGGGGCTCATGCATAAAGCGATATTTCAGAGCTCGATAAAAATATTTGAAGCTTGAACTTGATGGTAAAAATAGAATCAAACTGTCTAATGCAACACACACATACCTTTTCCATTGCCAGTTTTTCTTCTGTTCTTTCAAGCTGGGATTTCCTGTGTTCTACTTCTCGTTGAGCGAGATTTAAATGACCTCCTTTCTCAGTCATATTCAGTGTAGACTGCTGTAGCTAAAGAGTGTGGAAAAATGAATGAAATTAACGGAGAGAGGAACTTTAACCTGCGAGGAATCTGACTAAGAAAATAAAAAGGGGCGACAGAAGTCTTGTTTTACATTCTATACGTACTTAACTATTCACTCGGCGAAGTATCTTTGTTTTTTTGGTTTTGTTTAGAAAATAGATGGGAAGGGGGACGGGGGGAAGGGGGGGGGGGGGGTGGAGAAAAAAAGAAAGAGAGAAAGAAAGAAGGTAAGAAAGGGAAAGAACCATTAACGAAAGAAAGAAGGTAAGGAAAAAAGAAGGGGAAATAGAAAGGAAAAAGGTAAAAGGAATGAATGAATGAATCGCTATTATTCATATACAATATAGTGAAAGATTAATAGAGAAAAACGTTGCGTGGATACAAGACAAAGTCGATTTTTTTTTTCTTTTCCGGCTCATTCAGTTCCAGACACAAAAAATGGGATAAATAGTAAGATATCTCTAACTGACAAAATGATATCTTAAAGTTTTTCTAAAGCACCGATATCACGCTATTATGGACTAAAATGCGCTTAAAATTCTCTAGAAGCAAGTAAGTGGCTCCTCTCGGACGAACTAATTTATAGAAATCCAATCTTTCTCCGCAGACAGATCTGATTATTTCAGAAACTCTTAAATCCCAGTGAAACCCTTCCAAGTGTCAGGTGTTTTCTACACGCACAAAAGAAACAGTTGGAACTAATGCCGCATTAAAAAAGCGCAAAGTTCATGTTTCCATTCATTACATTAATAATCATATAGCACCAATCCCTAAATCTTTATAAATTTTTTTTGTTGCTTAAGACCCATTTGTATTTATAGTATAAAAAGCACAATGTCCATGTTTGAAATTAATTACATTAAAAAATATTTAGCCACTTTCTAAAAAATAAAAAAATAAATAAAATATGTCTTAATCTTAAACGTATATACTTTTAAACATTTTCCCAAAATACTTTTTTTTATTTAATCCTTCTTAAGCGGTAAAATAATTAGGGATTGGAAGAATAAGGGGTATCGTTGAAAAGTAGTCGATACTCACCTCTTGGTCTAGACTGTTGGCTTTATTTTCCGCTGTTTCTAGTCGGTTGGCTAGCGACTGTAAGACCACAGCAAAAGAAGTTAAACAAGAATATGAATGTCATACGATGTAGATTTAAGGAGGGGAATTGGACCCTGAAGCGAAGACGGGGAGAGGAAGAAAGTAAAGAGTCAAATAATAGTTTATAAGTGGTTGAGTTCTTTGGAAGACGTTTTTTTTTAATTAGATAATTACGAACACAGGAATCCCATGACACTTTAGAATGATGGACATTTTATATCTAATGATAGAATTATTGAGTGTGGTTTTAAGGTGGCTTCATATAGTTTCGGTATTTAGAGTAATAGAATCATTTCATAGCAAATACAGATCTATATCTTGTTATCTGATAAGCTAACCATATTAAAGAGTTTAGGAATATTTTTCTTCAACATTTTTAATTAGTTAATTAATTAATTATTCTTTTATTTTCAAATTTTAAGTATTTGTTAAGACCATTGAGACAGGTGTAATGGGCTTTATAAGAATTAAAGTTATTATTATTATCTTTTTTTTTTTTGGTGAAAATGATCACGTGACTAGTTACCATAGCAGCGACACGTCAGCCACAAAACGGACCCTTTCTTCCATTAAAAAATTAAGATCTCGAGTTTCCTGTGTTCAATCTTTTTTAGATTGTGTAATCGAAAGTTTGTTTTGTTACCTATTATATGAACGCGTTTTATTAAATTCGTGACTACAAAAACCAAGATATTAAAGAAATATCGATTTTTCAAGATAAAAAGTTTTCTGTAGTCCAAATATTTTTATATTGCGTCAGTTGCCTTACCATTCTACGAAGAAAAAACTGTTAGAAATATAAAGATATTTGACCACGTAGTTTTCAAGTCTTTATTATTTTTTAAATAACACATGCAACCGACTTTTCGTGACGTCATCAAAATAAAAATCCTTCAAGTTCTGGTACTGCGAATGCTCATGCGCGCGCGTACAAAAACTATATGGAGCCACCTTAAGTTGTGTATAATGATTTAGGGAATTCGTAACAAATTAAGAAAATGGGAGTTGAGACTGGGAACTGAAGTAAAGAAGATAGAACTCTAATTGGATGGAATGCGTAACATATTGGGAAGTGATTTGGTGAATATGGGTAATATAAAATAGTAAAACGCCCTTTGCAGAATAGTAAAAGACGCTCGATAAAACCGATGTTTTCATTATAATATTCATTTTAAGTGATAAAAACTAAGAGAAACGTGTGACACGAGATTTGATTGACATCAGTTTACTCAAATGTTTTACCTGATTTGATTCTCTAAGGGAAGCAACCTCTTTTTCTAATTTCAGTTTGGTTTGATAAAGTTCTTCTCGAAGATCATGCGACTGCCTGTAATACAATCAATAATTATATTGATTAATCAAACGATAATGTTGACAAAAATCATACACCGCTACACAGCCCAGCGCAGTTTTTTGGTCATAAGTCTGTGTTAATAACAAATTTGAAATGTAGCGCGCGCGCTGATTGGCGTGTTGCCGTGTTTATATCAAAGGACAGATACATGCTCGCGCAAAGTTGTTCAAAAACAACTTATATCTTGATTCCTTAAATAAAGGACTCCATAGGAAAAGGGAGGGGTTTTGGTTATGGCGAGAAGAGCGAAGATGCTGCCCTTTGTGATAACAGCATCAGTTCTGAAGCCCACGTTAAAATTCATCCAGAAACACCTCAAGTATTGGGACAGATTTACCTCTCGGCTTCACTCCTGCCAGTAGTCGCTTTATCAAGCTCGTTGTTGGCATTCTCCAATCTAATTTTGAGTGACGCAATCTGAAAAAGGAAGACATCGCCATCAATTCACTGAAAAAGCCTAGCTTTCAAGTCTATAACACTTTTCAATGTAACTTCTGTGGGAAAGGAATATCACTGCAAACATGGGAAGACAGTAAAATACAAGAAACAAAAGAAAAAAAGCCTTGACGGTATTAGTGACGTCAATTCCTTTAGTTAGAAAGAACAATAAAAACGACTGTCATGGTGTTCATGTTAACCAACATGGCGGCCATAGGCACCGTATCTATGTAGAACAATATAACAAAAGCAAAGGAAGCCCAAAATGTTTTTAAATTCAACCAACATGGCGGCTATGACGTCACATGCACAAGGACAAAGACACGGCGGCCATGTTGGATGATATAACAAAAGAAATAAAAGCAAATATGGCGTTACACGCACTCCAAGTATACAGAAGATGTGACATACGTCCACACTGCTAATTGTCTCAACAAGTTATTTCATTATTTTTTACTGATAACCAAAATATTTATCTCACCTCGGATTCCATTCGTTTTTTCTCCATTCCATCGTTTTCCAGTCTATTGCTAAGATGCGCATGCTCTTTTGTGCTGCTGGCTTGTAGTGAATCTTTAGCTATTCGTAGTTCGTTTATCATGTCCTCGGCTTTTGTCTATTTAAAATAAAAAGAACGCACTTTAAAAAACAGGGGATTCGCATTCTATCCACGGTTAATGCTGATATCTTGCAGCAATTCCCCCGGGAGGTGATTCATAAAATGGTTTAAAAGAATCTTTGCTTGAGTTGAATCCATATTCATGTGTCTTCTCATGCACACCGTTAAACAAAGAAGTGATACTCTAGGGAATGACAAGTTGTCTCAAATGGGAAACCCTGAAGGAGAAGAGGTATGGGTGTTTATTAAAAATAAAAATTATAATTATAATAATCAAAAATACTCACCAATTTTTCGGTCTTTCTCTGTAGTTTCTCTCTCAGCGCTTCTAATTCTTTATCAGTAGAGATTATCTTTGCTTCCAAAAGTGCCTTTGTCTCGGCGAGATCAGTCTAGAGGTTTCGAAGAGTAAAATGTCATGATATTGAAGACTCACTCTTTTCCCTTAATTTTATATGATTTTATAATTCAAAAACGGAAATAAACATTTACGCTGTAGGATTCTACACGTCCATTGTTTCCCCCCTCTTTCTTCTGTTGTTAAGGCAGAAACACGTGACTAGCCTGTGCTTTATGAAACTGTTTCCGTGGCTATCCGCTATACACCCTTCTCATAATGGCTGACAAGTGCACGAAAACGAGGTCACCCAGTCATTATTTCACAATAAAAGATATAAAATTACATGAAATGACTTTAAAGAATAAAAGTATAAAAAATGACCTTTGTTTTGATCTGAATGAGCGCTAACAGCCTCTATTTTGAATGAGCAGCTTGGCTCAACCTTGCAAGATGACTGGGTGACCTCGTTTCCGTGCGTTCATCAGCCATTATGAGAAGGGTGTATTGGCTTTGGTCTATATTTATCTTCCCACATTTCTGTTGTCATATTGAAGGTCCCGCCATAATGAAATCACGTGACTAACCTGTGCATTCATCAGCTGTTCCCGTAGTGACCCGCTATGGGCCTCATGCGTCTTTCTTGTTAGATCAACAGCCTCCAGTTCAGCCATAACTTCAGCTTTCTGCTGGGTGGTGGTGCGCGCTTCCTCCATTAGTACAGACATCTGTTTCTTAAGGTCATTGTACATGTCGGTCATTCTTAAGCGAGTCTCTTGCTCATCAGATAACGCCTTCTGTAGATCATTCAAGTCCGCTTCTTGTTGATGGACGGTTTGTTGGAGATCTTTCTTTTCTTTCTGTAGATGGCGGATATCTGTCTCTAGCTTCTGCCTCGCCTCCATTTCCCTACCAAACCAATGATACACATGTCAGTAAAAGTTTAGGTGAAAAAGATAGGTTAAGGACCACATTATAAGTCTATTGTTAGTTCATTCATTTATAATACACTTAACAAAATTAATCGATTCTGATTGGACAAGAGTAGTACAATTAAATCCCAAATTCTACTCTGTAGAGTCCAAATTAAGGCCCCGTCCACAAGTATCCGGAATTTTTTGTATCCGCAAATTATTTTTTGCGGATACGAAAATGTTCGCGTCCACACGCAGCGTATTCGAATCGGTTTCACCGTCCACACGTATCCGTTTTCGTAAAATTTGCGGATACGGATACAAAAATTTGCGGACACGTGTGGACGCCACCCGTATCCGCAAAAAAAAAAAATGCGGATACAAAAATTTCCGGATACGTGTGGACGGGGCCTAAGTTGCTCAATTTTTTTAAAAATTGTATTATAAACAAAAAATCACACGATACTAACAGGGATCAAGTGCGCAAAGTATCATGGGTCAAAATATCCTCTTCTATCCGTCTAAAGTAAAGCCTGGTTCAAGATAAAATTGTGGATAAATTTCTTTCTTTCTTAATCTACGAGTGCTTAAAATAGTTTCTTTTTTTTGCGCCGAAATCCCGGAAATCGCAATTCAAACGGCTCCTTTTCATGATATAAGATAACAAAACTCGGATGGAAATACAGCTTTTAATTAATGAGGTGCTTGAATCGTGGCTTCGCGGTTATTCTTGTCTAGGAATAATAATTGAAATCTGGCGCCAACAGAAAAAATGAATATCCAATACGCATCTTCGGCTCTGACGTAATGTTTTCCCATTTCAGACCACGTGTCATTCCCTTGAGAATAAGATTCTTTGTTTGGGCTGTATCCATATTCATGTGTCTTCTCATGTGCAACCGAGCGCAAACCTTAAACAAAGAAATGATACTCTAGGGAATGGCACGTGGTCTGAAATGGGAAAACATTACGTCAGAGCCAAAGAGGTCTATTGCTGGTTAATCATTCACATAGAAATTGCATAACAAAATAACTGGTGTCCTGACTTTGACCTGCGCAGAGTGTTTCAACGTTCTTCGAATTAGCCGTGCTCTGACTTGATCACCCCAGTGATTGTTTCAGAGCTCGATATCCTGACTGATTTAGCCCTGCCCTGAATTTGTTTAGGCAAGCGGTTGCTTCAAGCTTCAGTGGCTTAACCATGCCCTAAGGTTGTCGGTTGTCTCAGGGATTAACTTTTTAGTCGATGTATTTATCATTATATATTTCAATGATAAAAAGGTAAATTATACACCGTGAAAAGATGAAAAAACTTACTGACGTTTCGGACGCTAGTCCTTCGTCGGAGTAAGAGGAAGGACTAGCGTCCGAAACGTCAGTAAGTTTTTTCATCTTTTCACGGTGTATAATTTACCTTTTCATCATTACTGTTTCATTAGAAACACCGACGCAGCTCACACTAGTTTTTAGCTAGTTATATCTTCTCATTATATATTTTAGTTTTGTCTTTTTTTTTTGATAATATTCTTATTATTTTATCTGATATTTATTTAGCGGGTTTTTTTTTTACTTATTTTTAAATTACATATGAAGGGTAGATGGGATGGGAGGGAGTTTTATAATGTATAAATAGGAAGATAAGTGTCCTCTATTAGTTCACAATTTATTGTAAACTAGAAAATTTCGACACGTAAATAAAGTTATTATTATTATTATTATTATTATTATTATTATTATTATTGTGAGTTAGCTATACCCTGACTTTGATCAGAGCAGACGTTGTATGGCTTCAGGGTTTGATTAAATATGGAGTCATATTCAAACATCGCGTGAGCCCACGAATTTTTTTTAATTAAGTGCTTTCTCTGAAATGTTAAATGGTGTGTACCACATTAGGACTAAGTGGACATCACGTTATTAAGCTATAATGCTTTTTACGTCAATCGTATCAAAAAAAGACTTCCGGGTCCAAAACGAAAAGTATTTCTTTTAAGACTTTTATTACTTTTTGTTCGTGACAGAATTTGTTTCCCAAAGTTCTAATTGTTTCTGTTGGAGGTTAAAACAAAACGAACATTTCTTTCTTACTTTTATTCATTTTCTTTCTTTTCTTTTTTCTTTCTTTTTCTCCTTTTCTTTTCTTTTCTTTCCTTTTTTCTTTCTTTCTTTCTTTCTTTCTTTTTCTCCTTTTCTTTTCTTTTTTTTTTTTCTTTCCTTTTCTTTCTTTTCTTTTCTTTCTTCTCTGCCTCTCTCTATGTCTGTCTCGCTATTGCTTTATCATAGCGGATTTTGTAAGTAGTTGGACCCGCTATTATGTTACTTAAAAGCTCTAAGGTAATCACGGAAATGAGCGCCAAAAAATAAGATGATCGTTACAAATACTGTTAATGAACAAACAAATTGACAGGGTTACAAGATAAGTGTATTTAATGAAGAAAAAAAGTTAAGTAAAGCTCAAGGTTGAAGGAATGGAAACCAGTACAAACACTAAAGATAACGTCTAAGAAAATATTGAATTAAAAAACGAAAGGAAATGTTATTATTACTCCTGACATCTCAACGAGGTCGGAGATGAATGTTCTCCGATTCTTTCAAAAAAAACTTTTCTCGAATTCGTAAAATACTGCTGTTCTCTTTTATTACACACTCTCCGTCTTGGCCTCCTTTCATCGTGAAAATACAACCACAAATGATAACGGTAAAGGCCGGTTTAGACGGTATGTTTTTTGCCTACAACTATCGTATACAACACGCTCGCGCCATCCTACAACTCGAGTCGTAGCGTGTAAATCAAGCCTACAACTCGCCTACGACAGACGCGAGCTTGTTGTATACGATAGTTGTAGGCGAAAATCGCACCGTTTAAACCGGCCTTAAAGGAAAAATGTAGAGCTTCAATAATGGGTCATTTTTACGCGGCAGCCATGTTGGTTCGTAAATAAATTCGCGCAACCTCGCATTTAAATGCTTGAAAATAAATGTATAGTACGCGTGAAAAAAGTATATTCCCATGAAAATAAACATAGCGGCCCTGTGACAAAAGTGCATATAGAAAATACGAAATTCTACCGACCTCCACTGAAACACGTGAATATTTTTCACAAAATTGAGGCTAATCTTTAGAGAATCGAAACTAGAGTACCGCGGTTCTGACTAAACTCAATGGGTTATTCTTATTAATAGTATTACGCGATTTATGGTTCATAGCTCACCTAGCCAGTTTATCTTCAGATCTCTTTATTTGGTCCTTCAGTTGAGACAACAATGATTCAGCAACTCTTCTCGCCTCGCTCTCTTGTTCGTATTTATATCGAATACTACGGATATCAGCCTCTGTTTGGAGTCTAGAGTGTTCTGTATCCGCTTTCTCCTTCGATACCGCTTGCAACTTCCTGGCAAACATTTGAATGTTGAAAAGTAATTAAAAGAAAATTATTAATCAAAAAAAAAAAAAAAAAAAAAAAAAAAAAAAAAAAAACACGCGAAGTTTTGACTGTACTAAAGAGTCCCAAAATACCCCTCCCCCCTCCAATCTCGGGAATTACATGAAGCCTTTAATATGGACGTCATGTTTTACGAGTTCAAGCCACGTGCCATCCATTGCCTTAAGTGTCATTGTTTTTTTTTTTTAGGTAAATATTTCTATACTTTTATTCGATTTAAACGGAAAAATGAAATTTTCCCCCTCAAAGATGAAAAAAAATAAAAAAATAACAAAAATAACAAAAATTAAAAATAAATAATATTGAAAAAGAGTATTCGATTTCTTAAAGAAAAATAAAATACATTCACTGTATAACCTGCAATTAAATTAGAATACTCTCATCTACAGTGCAGCTTAAATAAAATGTTCAATTATTGCGAGTGAAAATTTAAATTTTGTAAACGATTCCGAACATGCTTGAAGCAGTCGGAGTTTCCTCTTTGTAGGAGGGGGAAAAGCCAAAATAATTGAACACAACACACTAAACATAAGTTAAATTAATACAAAATAAGAAGAAGCCGTAAACAAGTCAAGGTTCAATTTCCCCGATTAGCTATCGTAAACATGCTTCTTACCTTTGTAAATCAGCCATGTCTTTCTCCAAATGTTTTCTACTTGTTTCAAGCGTAGAGTTCCTTTCTTTGAGCTTATCTATCTGGCGTCTTGAGTCCCTTAATGCATCCTGAAGGCGGGCTGCACTTTGTGGATCTTAATGGGCAATAGAAAAAAATCGTAAAAGAAGGAAATAAGACGCTAGAAACAGAAGAATTTGATCGATCGCTTACCGGGTTTTTCTTATTTTCCCAAGAGGTTTTTAGAATATCAAAATGATGAATTTGAAATAGAAATATTTAGATATTACAGTAATTCACGAACGTATCAAGACACGGGAAAAAAACTTCCGGAAATTAAAAATATATTTTGGTAATGCAGAAAGGATTTTTTATGAAGAAAAATAGGAAACAATAATAAAAAGGAAAGCATAGAAAATTAGCATTTAGATCAACTTATTTAGAATTCTAAGGTTGCAATTGTTTTTTCTGTTGAAAATTGTGAAAATGTATCTAACGTTTTAATAAAAATGAGAAAAATATTAAGAGTTTCGATGGAACATATCAAAGTAACTATACAACGTAAATTTTCAATGAGAAATCTGCGACTAAGAAGAAAAAAATAATATACAGAATTTCTATATCTTAATCCCTCTTTTTTTTCATGGCGTGAAGAATTTATTTTGACTTTATAGCCAATTAAGATTTCCTTTTGTTTTTTGTTTTTTTCAAAAACGTTTTTCTCCATCAAGACAGAGATACTAAGTAGATTATTTTTACAAGATCCTTACATTTCTCCCAAAGAACATTTCCTCCAATTAACTAGCCTTATCCATTTGGATACGAAGGTACTTATGCTTGCATCCTTAGCGTTAAGCCATTATCCCCCTTTTTACCACCAATGTTTACTTTCCCCTTATCGATAATAAACCCAGCGATAAAAAACATTTTTATAAACGCGAGTTAACTAAAGCCGATAAACGTCAATAATAGGCGGATGTGACGTCACAGAAGTAAAAGGGCGGAAATCAAAGGACGCGCGCGCAATAAACCTTGATTTATAGATCTAAAATAAGATACTCCATTGATCTTCAAAAATGACATCTTAAAGTTTTTATTTTAATTCTACGTGAAGTTTATATTTATATTCTCAAATGCAATCAAATCAAGGAACAAATCTAGTAAATTCTATACTCTAATTCCGATTCCAGGAATCGAAACGAGACTCCAGTTGTGAGAGGCATGTGTAATACATCTACACTTGATTCTAAAACAATTCCGTACTCAGAGCCTGTGTTCTGTATTCATTGTGATCAGCAGCGAGGAAGACGAGACGTGCTGACCATGAGTAATGTAGGCTCCTAGTATAACATTGTATTGTAAAATTACCTTGTGGACTGATGGGTAAAGAGCCATAAAGCGGAGTCGTCTTACTAAGCTGTGAGGTGGTAGGTGTAATGGGAGAATCAAACTGGCCGTCTGCTTTTGCTGTAGACTGGAACTGAGGTACGCCGCTGTTCAACATCATTGCTGCCGCAGGGCTATATGACGCCTGCTGACCTTCTTCAGATGACTCGGACCAGTCGACGTCATCGACGTAGCCATTGGAGAGGACCTGGATCGGGAATCACGAATGAGTCTACCACATCACAGTCAAAACATTTCATCATGTTACTTACCTGTGAGGTTGGTGGTAGAGGGTCTGAGGTTCCTTGGCCTCTCCTAAACACAGAAAAACGATGTCTTTGAAATTTGAAGAGATAAATTGACATCCTAGTTTTTTTTCCATGCAGTCATCCGAAAGGAAATGGGGTAGGATGTCAATTTATCTCTTCAAATGATGATGATGATGATGATGGTGATGACAATGTCAGAGAATGCTTTATAACTAAATTGGTCTCAATGACCTTGTACACACACATCTGCCAATATTTGTTTCCCAAGCATTGTGTTGAATAGTAGGTGTCAATCGATATTTATGAAGTCCTTGTCAAGAATATTCGAGGGCTTTCTCTAGATTCTCCGATTATCCTACCTCCACAAAACCTTACACCCTGAATTTCAGTTCGATCTAAGAGATAACCATCCCCTAATTTTGAAATTGTTTCAGGGTAGCGATCAAAATTGAAGGTTGAAGGTACCTTAATTTTCCAACACTCTCATCATTTTCAGTGTCATCATCTCTTGATGCCATCGTGTCAAGAATCGATTCTGATTCCAGCATGGCACTGCGTCTTTTAGCTGCTTCAAAAGATGCGTTCAACTGTTCTCGTTCTTGCATTAGCTGTCTTGATTTTTCTTCGAGTTCGTCGCGTCTTTTTCGATTCCCTAGCTCGGTTAGTTTTGCACCGACTTGGCGATCTAAAATTTCCTTTCTTGACTCCAAGTCTTGCAACTGACGTTTCTCCATTTCTGACCAAGTAAACAAGTAATAGGATTAAAAATATAAATGTTAGAACAATCAGGGAAAACAATTTATTAGTTTAAGATGAGGCAATGACTTAGATAAATTGAATTAAAAAACAAAATCGAAGTTTATCTATCGTAGGATATACTGAATGACTACGTTGGTGTGTTGGATACAAAGAGTTAAAGCCTGGTTCACATATGATCGCAGACGATCGCAGACGATCGCTCTCGATCGCTCGATCGCAGAATCCACTCAACCGAGGATCTCAAATCGAACTGTTCACATATGATCGCAGCCGATCGCCGGCGGTTTGTTGACACCTTACTTGCCTATATGGCTTACAAACGTAAATTAGCATATATAACCGTGTGTTGATACTTTTAAACCAGTTATATCTAAAAAAAACTAAAAAGAAATGCTTTTTCGCTTGTGAAAATCAAAAATATACACGTGTTTTATGGAAAACTGAGCATTGTGGGACACCTTCCAATCTCACGATCGCAGAATTCTGTTCACATATAATCGCAAACGATCGCAAACGATCGCAAACGATCGCAAACGATCGCAACCGATCGCAGGAATAGAACCCGATTCTATTCCTGCGATCGCGATCGCAGACAATCGCAGAGCTGTTCACATATAATCGTACTCGATCGCCAGCGATCCTCTGCGATCGTTTGCGATCGGTCTGCGATCATATGTGAACCAGGCTTAATAAGAAGGAATTAAACTTAAATACCGTCAGAAAAAGTTTACTTGGGACATGAGTCTTTCGTCGGAGTAAAAGTACGAGACAAAGTGTGAGCAACATATGATGTAACTTCATGCAAACCTTAGCGAGTCAGTGGATGGTGCATCTTTGGCAAATTCAAGTCGAAAAATGACACCGTGGAATTAATTTGACAGACAAGTTTGCTTGGGTCAAAACGAGACCTACTGCGCCGGTCAGTTATTTCAAGCAACGATGAGTTTCTTAAAGAAGCACTTCGTATAACCGACTTTCGTAAATGTACAAACAAAACGAATAGATTGTAATACTTGAATGTAAAAGTCATGGTATTGAAGAAAATATATTGTGAAATAGGTAACTTTTGATTTCATGCTGCTTGGCAAGTCTAATTGAAGCTGAACAAACTTACTGGATGGGAAGCGATATACAAACAACGTTGACCTGGGTGGAAACACAAGTACAAAGTACTTCTCGGATGACTTGAAACCATTAAAAACCCTTCAATTATTCACAAAGAAACATAGGACTAAAAAAGTTCACGCAAAAGAAAACCACTGAAGTTATCTTCACAAATTGTAGAAAATTTCGCTCGCAGCATAAAAGTAAAAGAAAAAAACACTGAGTGGAGAAAGGTAGGAATTTTTTCGCATGACAACAAACTTAGACAAGTAAACTTAAGTTTAAGTCTATTTACAATACAAGCTGTAGTTCTTTATTGACTGATTGCGAGAAATTCAATCAAGCACTTCGCTGGATCAATAGTGGAGACCAATACAGACCAATCAAAACGATATAAGATCATAAACTTATAAATTTATACAAACACGAAAAAGTTAGCGAAAATAAACCTTATTTTCTGTCATGATAACCATGCAAATGTTACTTAAATATTGAAGATAGGTACTTTTATAATAATTAAATCTGTCAAAATGGCATTGTCTAGTTACGAATAAAAGTAGAGTCTTTAAAAAATATTCTTCCTACCATTTGGTCTTTCTGCATGCTTTTAAAGTAATCCACGTTGAAGTCCATGTTTAAGAAGGAAGCGAAATATTGACAGTCGACAAACAAATCAATTTAGCGAAACAAAACCATGAAGGATGACTCGTAATTAATACCATGAATTGTCCATTTTTTCCCCCTTCTAGGCAAACTTCAGTTAACATAAAAGGCCAGTGTTTTTTAAGTTTAAACGCCAGTGAGTGGACGATTTTGCTCGAGGTAGAAGAGAACCTTTTTAAGTTAAAGGGACTAAAAATAAACAGGATTCTAAATAGTAATAGTAATAAACAGGTCAAAGAGATCAGCTGTTTCCATGGTATTGGACGCTGTGCTCACTGACTCGTGAAAAATATAGCGTGGCGTGGCGTGGAAGTCAATCATATGTGGAAATAAGATGTTGAGGAGGGGGGAGGTGACAGGAAAAAATGTCGTTTGTTTTTGTCATTGAAATCTCTTGTCAAAAGTATGTTTATGACCAAATTTTGCAAACAAGTCGTAAACCGACAGATTGACTGACTGATTGACTGCAGACCAACTGACGAACGGACCGACCGACCGACTGAAGACTAAATGACCGACCAATTGAATGACTGATTGACCAACCGACCGACCGACTGACGAACCGACCGACCGACTGTAGACTTACTGAATAAAACATATTTACTTACCGATTCTCATTTCTAGTTCCCGTTGATCCGTAATATCCCTATGCGTTAAAACCTCGCCTTCCAACATCTCTTGCTCAGCTTTCTTCCATCTTAACGATTCTTCAATTCTCTGTAGTTCTTCTTCATCCTCTCTCGACGCTATCCCTTGAAGACATTTCAACTTTAGTAGTTCTTGGCGCCTTCGAAGTTCTTCTTGCCCACACTGAAGTTCTTTGACTTTTTCTTTTCGCTTTTGTTCTTCTTCTTCGTGAGTTTTAAGGGATTTTTCTAGTTCTGCTTTCTCGCTGGCGATGCTTTCTTGGAATGAGTGTTTCCGCGCTCCTAATTCACCCATTTCCTAAAAATACAAAGTTTCGTGGATTAGAGTATGTCCCTACCGAGTTTTTTGGTCGTGAGTGTATTCTTTCTATAGAGCAAACTTTGAAAGTGAGTTTAGTTAAAGGCAAACAATCAAACAGGCAACACCAAGCAAGCAGATAAACAACAACATAGGCAGACAGGTAGCCAAGTCAGGAAAGACAGACAGACAAGCAGAAAAGCAAACAACAAAGCAAGAACGCAAACAAACAAAAAACAAGCAAACAAACACAAAAACAGACAAACATATGACACGAAGGTACCAAACATACAAAAACTGCAGAGTATCACGAGTATAACGCAGGCGCAAGAGGTAACTTTCTGTTTCCACCTTGTTGATGTAGAAGTATATGCTGCCATGTACAGTAATAAAACCAGAACGAAGCCTCTGATACTTCAGGTAGTGCGACTTATGAATTACTATCTTGTCCAAGAACAATTATTTTTACAACAAAAATGATAGTATAAAATATATTATTATATATTCAATAATCTCGAAAAAAATTTAAGTCGATTTTGTAATAAAAAAAAAGTACTTTCGATGAAAAGTGAAAGAAAAAAATAAATAAATAAAATAAACCAAGAGTAATATATATTTTTTTAAACGCTGAAAAAGGATCGTATCGATTTAACAAGATTAATGATCTGCAATAATTATAGCTATTTATTATGTATATTGGACTGTTTATGGTTACTATATATATCATATATGAAAAAAATGAACATCAACAAATAGAAAAGTATAAGAGGCAATTGATGGTATATTGGTATAGAGGTATATTGATGGCTTGGAATATTTCTAGGTATTCCTGGTCAACACCTTGCATGCCACCAAGCATTTCAATGAACAAACTCCCCCCAAAAATTAATAAAAGATCTAAAGAAAGTTACACATAGCGTCAACAACACAGGAGCACTACAGAAAGAAAGCCTCCTCTTGTATCGTAAATGCAGTCTGTCTGAGATGTTAATCCAAGTGGATTACACTTCGGCTTTCAGTAAATAGTAACAGCAGTGATGTTTGGTTGTAACGCCAAAACACAATATTACTAAGATCTTAAAAATACGATATTGTAAATTAAGAAACCAAAAACTATAAAAAATAAAAAATAAAATAAAAAAAGATTGAAAAGTAGAAAATAAATAAAACAAAAAGAACTAACGCTTACCCCATTTGTTACAGCCATACTCAATCATATAATAAAAACAAAGAAAGAGCAAGAAAATCAACACAAGAGTAGTAGTTAGAGGGTCTTCAGCTCAAGATATCAATAAATTATTTTCGGCTCGACTTTCTCTTCCATATCTTTTATATTCTCAAAATAGTAGAAAATTCAAATGACAGGGGAGTGGTTTTTTAAAAAATATAATGGTATAACTAAAAGGTGTTTGAATTGTGGACGGAATATGATGTTGTATGATTGTTATGGTTGTGTGGGTATTGATGGCAGCGATGATAGTGATGCTGGAAGTGATGATTATTGTGGAGTAAATGACGAAAATGATTTTGGGAGTGATGGTGTTAATGTTGATGGTGGTTATGATGATGATGGTGATGGTCGTAGAGTGATTGATGGTGATGGTGATGGTCGTAGAGTGATTGATGGTGATGGTGATGGTCGTGATGATGATGATGATGGTGGTGGTTGTGGACTGATTGATGGTGATGAGGTGATGATGATGGTCGTGGTCGTTAGGAGTGATTGATGGTGATGGTCGTCATGGATGATGGTGATGGTGATAATAGTGGAGTGATTTTTGATAATTGTCGTGATGATGATATTGTTGGTTGCGGAGTATGATGTTGATGATCGTACTATTGATGATGATGATGGTTAGGGGGTTGATGTTGTTGTTGGTATTGATGCTGATGTCGATTCTGATGATAGTGGTCACGGATAACGATAATCTCGATGATGACAATAATTACGGTGATTGATAATTATATTAATACTGCTGCTACATGTAACATAGTTATGATAATGATAATGATAATACATAACGACAACTTTTCTTACCGCTGAAAGAACTTGTTGTCCTTGTACAGGCAGCACTTGCTCTTCTACAGCACGTTGTCTTTCAAATTCCTTCAACTTCAACTTTTCTTCTAATTCTCTTTCCCTCCTGGCCATTTCTTCTTCAAACTTTCTTTCCTGCTCAAGTAATTCTTCTTGTTTCTTTCGATAAGCTTCCAAGAGGTTGTCTTCGTCTTCCTTGATTCTCTGCTGTTTCTCAAACAGTTCTTGTTGTCGCTGTCTTTTCAGTTCTTCATTACGAAGTGCCTCCTCTTTTCTTCTCCTTGCTTCTTCTGCTTCTCTATTTTCCAGTATTTTTCTCTCATGGTGGAGTTTTTCTTCATATTCTCGCTTCTGGCGTTCCATTTCTTCTTCCTTTTCGCGCATTTGTCTCTCGAGTTCTTCCTCTTTCTCTCGCTGAATTCTTTGTAATTCGCTCTCGTTTCGGTTACGAATACGGTTTTCTTCTTCTTCTCGGCGTCGCTTCTCCTCATCCCTTTCCTGTCTCAGTTTCAACATTTCCTCTTCTTTAAGCTTCATTTGTCTTTCAAGTTCTTCTTCTTTTTCTCGCTCAATTCGCAGCCTTTCTTCTTCTCTTTGTCTTTCCAGAGTCTTAAGCGCCTCTTCTACGCGCTGTCTTTCTTCTCTTTCTCTTTGTAGCCTTCCCTCGTCTGATTTCCTTCGTCTTTCTTGTTCTTCTTTGAGCAAGCGTAGCTCTTCTTCCTTTCGTTCCCTTTCCTCTCTTTCCCGATTGAATTTTTCTTGTTCCCGACGCAAAATTTCTTTTCTTTCTTCTTCCTCGATTCTTTCTCTCTCTTCTGATCTTCTTCGTTCGTTTTCCTCATCTTCTTCCAACTTTCTTTTTTCTTCTTCAGCTTCTTTCTCAAGTCGTTCCATTTCCATCTCCATTTCTAATTCCTTCTGAACTTCCAGAGCCATTGCTTCCTCTTTCTTCTTCTGTTCCTTCTCCCACTGTGTAATCCTATCTTTATCTATATCGTCTTCATCTTTCTGCTTTGATTTCTTCAATGAATCTTTCTTCTTTTTAGCTCGTTCTTTTTCCCATTCGCTCTCCGATTCCTCGATTTCTGAGTCACTGTTGGAATTTTTTCGAGTCTTTCCTCCATCTTTGACGCCCTTGTCAGTTTTGTCCATGGTGTCTTTCTTTATTTCAACCGGTGAGGGTGGTATTGGGGTTATTTTTTGACTGGTACCAAAGAGACTGCTGCCCCGTGTGTTTGTGGGTTCATCAGATGGAAGAATATCGTCCTGTAATAAAAAATGTAAGGGACACAGTCCATAAATATATTTTAATTAATGCAATGCATTCAATATGAGCAAAATCATGTTAGGTCCGATTTCAAGACTCTGCGAATTTTGAGACTCAGTATTCAAAAATTGAAAGGAAAAAACCTGTCGTGTGGCATCTCAGTAAAGATGTATTTTCGTCGTAAGGTCCTTATGTATACTAGAAAAAACGTGCCTCATGGTATATTCCATGGTATGCCACTCAAGACCATCGTGTAACTACAGCTGTATTCAGCGTAGAGCGTAGATAAATTGGAAAAGAAATCTCCAACCCATGTATGCTATTAGCCTATTCCGCAGGCATCTCCTTGCTCTTTTTGCCTCTTGGGCTTCCTGTGGCGAGGACAAGAAAGACGAAAGCCTTTTCTCTCCCTCCCTCGTCCCCATTCCTTCTCCTCTCTCGTTCCTAGTTCTTCTCTGCCATAAAATTAAACACAGGGACCCCAACACAGAATATATGGTGTAGCCTTCGGAGGAGGCTAGCATGCTATATAAGTGACGGAATATATTGAGAAAATAAGGATTGAACTGAAGGATAGAATGACTTACATCTGATGTGTCCCATTCAGAATCTACGAGAAAAAGTTAAAATAAACGTTAAAAGTAATAAAAAGAGAATGGCGGAATTTGAATAAAAGACGTCAGAAGAAGACGTCAAAGGCTTCCTCAACTTGTCTCACTAAACCGCGATCAGAACCATTTCGCTATCATTACTATCATCCCCATAATCTTCTTCATCATCATCATAATCATCATCATCATTACCCAGCCCCTCGGCTCCGCCTTGTTTTTTTAACCCACTTCTCGGTGGAAATCGGATGAAAAACTCTTTCATGTGCTTGATATATTACATCAACATCATTACCATCATGATAACGCTCATCACCACCAACGTTACCGTTAGCATCAACATAATCACCATCATTATCATTACTATCAGCATCATCGCCATCAGCATCACTATCACCACCACCACCACCACCATCAACATCATCATCACTTTCTCCATCTTCATCATCATCATCATCTAGGCTCTTTCCTAATTTTCCCCACGACGACCTTGTGTTTATGGTCCTCACCGAAAAATGACAAAGATTAGGTTAAATTAATTCTTGGTGAAGATAAGAGGTACGTACCTTCAGAAAGGCTGCTGTCGTGTTTGTCCGTCTTCTTCTTTCCTCTGTCTTTCTCATGTGCTTCACTAATTTCAGGGTCAGAGACAGAGCTTACTGGGCTACCAAGGTTCAGCTTAGGAATCTTGTTATCCTCTACGAAATTGCAAATCCAAAACAAATGTAAACCATATATACGTTAAAACCTTTTGGCAAGGGATTTATGGCAATGAAATGGTCGTGCGAATGCGCGCTTTATCAAAACCCATTAATTTTCTGACCTTGTTTTTTCTCGTCTTTTGTTGAAAATGATAAGGGTGCAGTAGCACTTGTTGGTGTCTTTATATTCACATCATCATAGTCCAGTGAAGCTTCTGATAAATGGTCATCGTCGCCATTATCGCTTAAGGTAAGACTTAGATCGCTGTCTTTACTACCAGCATTGTCTGAAGGTTATGTAGAATTGCACAAGAAAAATAATTCAAACATAGATCAGCATAGAGGTTGTTTCAGGGTATGAATACAAATTGTAAATCGACTACAATTCAGTGGTAACCACGCGCATAGGACCAATTTTAACTCGTTCTGGCGGTCTTAATTTGTGGGAAGCACGGGAAATATAAAATAATTACCAAGTAAAACTATATGCAAAGATTTGCGTACATGAAAGATAAGCTACATTAAAACTTAAAAGGCACAAAAAATATATATCAATGATGAGAAAAACTGGTTTACCTGTCATAAATACGCCTTTACTGCTGGACTTTAGTCCCCCCTAGACGGAAAGGATAAGTAATTGAAAAAATGGATGAATGAATGGATTAATGGGATAAATAGGTAAGTGGAAAAATACGCCTTTACTGCTGGACTTTGGTCCCCCCTAGAGGGAAAGGATAGTGAAAAAACGGATGAATGAGTGGATCGATGGGATGAATACATAAGTGGATGGATGGATAGATACGTACATGAATGGATGAAGAATTTGGTGGATAGATAAGCGGTTGAATGGAAATCGATGGGTACATTAATTGATGGATGTAAGGTTTGCAATGTGATCTCACAATATGACGTGATGTTACGTTGTCACGAGATTACTTACCTTTTTCACCTCGGCAAGTTTCCCAGCCAGTAATGCAGCAACCTTTTCCGACGCTTCTGATTCAGAAAGCTTAAACGGAAACAAGAAAAAACAGTTTATTACGATTTCTTCATTTAACCAAAGTCACTGGTCAGTCATTTTTAATCTCTCACCTGTGATTCGTCATCTGAATGCACTTGAATGGATTCCCAGGGAAGTGACTGGGGTCTTCCTCCAGATAGTCTCGACGGTGACACATCTCCTGATACACGACCAGTGGACAGCTTTCTTCCAGAACTGTCAGTCTTGGGTGTACTATTGGTGGGTGTCTGTCCACTTTTCACAGGTGTCCCCGGTGCGCTTTTGGTGGGTGTAGAACGTGCTGATGTTTTCTTGGCGTCATTTTGTGTTGAGTCCTTGGAAGGCGGTGGGCTGGATAATGGAACAGGGATCTTTGATCCTGCTGTCTCTACTGGTTTGATTTTACCCACTGAATAATGATTGAACAAAATATGTAATTATGAATAATTAAAATACGGCCCTGGACAATTACCCCTCTCTCCTTCCACCCCCTCCCCCACTCAACCCAACCCAGCCCCTTTTATTGTCTTGAAACTAAAGATTACTGTATGCTAATGATCATCATAAAATAATTGTTAGATACATCATTTACTGATTTTGGTAGCACAATCTTTATTAAAGTACATACGACTCGCGCTCGTTCCCTTTGTCCCCCCCCCCCCCCCCCCCTCCCAATGGTCGTCGTATTTCACACCGTTTAAGAAACATAAAACGAGGCGTAGCCTTAGTGCTCTACAGCTCCCAGAGTGTTTTTAAAATTTAAAAATCAGTGACACAAGGACCGCTTTTATATTGTTTTACAAATTTTTTTGAACGATTTTATGAGAGCGTATCTCTGTTCTCTGATATAAACACGGTAGCTAGCCAATCACCGCGCGCGTTATAGCATCAATGTTTATCTTACCCTGGCTGTTAGTCGATTTGACGCTGTCCTGTCGAACTGGTATTCGACTGGTAGCTGTAGAGACATAAATTAACATCAACGGCTTATCGAGAACTACTAGGCAAGGTACAGTATAAATTCAAAAGCTAAGATGTCGTTTTTAGTTTTAAATTGCATTCAACACTAAACATTCTGGTTCATCGATATCGTTTCCTATTGACACAAATGACTTACATTTCTGACTATGTGCTGATACGTCTGATCCTGAGCGCGCCACAGGTTTGAGTGCAGCCAGAAGACTGGGTTTTGCAGGCTAGAAAAACAAATAAAAATAAATATTTTTTTAAAATATCACTTTTGCCCAGCTATAACACGAAACCCAGGAAATTCACTGAGAAAATTTTATAGAGTCACTGTGCTATACAAACTGTTACACGTACATTTACTTTCTTTTTCGATTCAAATATGTCTTCTGCTTCGGAAGAATCCCAAGAAGTTCCTCCAACAGAATGACTGCGAGGAGAAAACACACAATATGAGAGCAATGTGAAATACATGAATAAGGAAGCATTGGTACGCTCTCCTCTCCCCTTCTCTCCACTCTTTTTCCCCTTCTTCTCTACTTTATGTCACGCCTCGTCTGCCTTCTCTTCCCCTACCCTCTGCACCTTTTCTCCCCTCCCCTCTTGTTTTACCCTTATACCTCATTTCCATTCCACTTTATGCCAGCCCTTGTCTCCAATCTCCACCCCTCCTATCGGCAAACTCTCTCCCCTCCTCTTCCCACTCCGATCACTCCTCTCTTCTTTCCCTACCTCCCCAACTCGCTTCCACTTCATGCCACACCTCATCTTCCATCTCCTCCCCTCTCCTCTGAACCTTCTCTTTCCTCTCTTCTTTCCCCATCTTCCTACCTCCCCAACTCACTTCCACTTCACGACACGCCTCACCCCCCAACTCCTCCCCTCTAATCTGAACCTACTCTCTTCTCTCTTCTTTCCCCAGCTCCTCAACTCACTTCCACTTCATGACATGCCTTGTCTCCCATCTCCAATCCCACCTGCATCTTCTCTCCCTTCCTCTTCCTTCCTCTCTTCTTCCCTTCTCCCCTCCACAATCCACAAATGCTGTAGTATGTACTTACTGACTAGTTGTGTCTTCTTCTTTTCCTGATGGACTCTCTCCACCTAAATGATACAATGTGCACTTATTTTACCAGATATATACCATTCAAAGAAATAGGAAAAGCCATTGTTTTTGAGTGAGATAAGGTTGAACCATGATTAATTCAACTGACTTATGACCAGTTGTTATCACATCTTTTGGATAATCACTTGTATTAGAAGAACAGTTTCGAGTTTATATTTACTGCTGTGCTCATTTGATTACAGACTCTTTTACACAGGGTTAGCCTCGTATCAGTGTTTAAATAATCACAAATACCAATTGTAAAGTAAAGAATGCATAGCTTCAACAATACAAACACTATGAAATTTGGAGGGGGGGGGGGGGGGGGCGGGGGGGATGAAAGAAAAGTAATAGACAAAGAAAGTAACAACATCAAAGAGCAACTCTTACCCATGTCCATTGCTGGTCCACCAAAACTAAACTCTAGTTCATCTGTACCAAGCAGGCTTGACATATTGTTATTGTTTGGTTTACGAGCAGCCTTAGCTGTTTGTGCTGATCGTTGTTGTGCTTCAAGCTTTTCTTCATGTTCTTCTATGATGTTTGAACAACTGAGAAATCCATGGCAAAATTTTTAACAATAAATAAAATTACTAATTCATAGCATTCAAAGTATCTAGATCAAAATCACTTTTTTTTAGAATTCTGTAAATTCTATTCATTCCATGCCACAGGCTAAGGGCCTTTGATGATAGAAACAAAATATCTCAAGATATCTGGGTTTAAGGCTTTTATCAATTAAAAACTATTACTCAAACAAAGTTTAATTGACAAAAACTATTAATCACTAGACACATGGAGCAGGTGGTCGGGGTAGCAAAAATATAAATGGACTTTACAGAGCTAAAAATAATGACTGGTAAATGGAATTAAGTGTGTGGCCAAAATTTGAATTTGTCTGGTAAAAGTATTTTGCTTAGTACTCTTGACCAATGAGGCCATTGAACAGCTGTTATTTTAGCTCTACAGTATGATGGCAGTAACCTGTGATGTCCTTGTATAATAGCATGGTCAGATGCCCTCCATCCTTGACTATCTCTGATCTCAGTGTTGGCATTATTCTGCAGGAAGAGCTTGACAATACCTATGTGTCCTTCACTAGCAGCTGTCATGATGGATGTTCTATCATTGCGCAGAAAAAATGTTAATTATAATTAATTAATATCATTAATCTTCATTCATATTGTGACTATAATTTTGTAATTTCATAATCAGTAATCATATAAGAGCATGTGTAATAGGTAAGTTACAAGCCTTGTAAGAAACGACTAAAGAAGAGGGCCAATGGGCCTTTCACAATTTCAAGTTGCGTAGAATCCCATGAAAAAATAGTACAAGAGAGATGAGGTGGTAAGCCATGTGGGATCAGTTTTTTAAATGATTATTTATTTTCAAATGAATGATACAGTAATTATTTATATCATGTATATTAAATAATTACCATTAGTTTGAAATTGTTCTTTTTCATAAGAGAGAATTAGCAAACGCAATGCGAAGTGAAGGAGTATGATGTGCAATGTCAATGTTTGCATTGGAAGCACGGGTGGCGTTAAGAGCGGTGAGAGCACTTCACCTCTCACCAATGCGACGCAGGTTCGAGTCTCCCTGTGCACTATGTGAGTAGAGTTGCTTGTTGGTTCTCTCCTGTGCTTTGAAGGTTTTCTGGGTTCTCCAGTTTTTCTCTCTCCGTAAAAAATTAACTTCGAAATTCCAAGAATCCAGTGGAAGAAGAGCCACTCTGTGGAATCCACTATTAGTCTCATTATTATTATTATTACTCTTTTTTTTTGAAAGCCATTTGTGAGTGCATGGCCTCTTTTACGTCTAGTTGTGTTTTCTAAATCCTTCTTATACCATCATTGCAACAGTGATATATCCAGTTTGATTTTAAGGTCAGGGCAATCAGGCTGTAAATTAAATTACAAGTCATGTGACTATCCTTCTCATACTCATTAATAATTCATGAGTAAACCAGCCAATCAATGGGCTATTTTTGGGTCACATGATGTTACTTGAAACCTGGTAAAGTGCTGCGAAAGGAATGCATTCAGTCTGGAGTAACTGGAACAAAATTAATTCAGTCCTAGGACTGAATTAATTTTGTTCCAGTTACTCCAAGTCGAATAATTAATGAGATGAGAAGTCATTTCAAAGCCTCCAATATCGGACTGGACGGGATTTCAAGTCCGTGCAATTAGTTCCAGTCCTTGGCTGTGCCTCGGACTGGAACTAATTGCTTTGGCTTGAAATCCCGTCCAGTCCTCATTGTCAGCTTTGGAATATTACTTCTTAGCTATTAGTATCTTAATGGCAGAGTGGCTAACCACAAAAATCCACCACCCTTTCTCTAGGATATACCCTTGACTTTTTCTACCATTATCAAGATTATAGTCACCTTCCATGAGCATCAACAGCATTAATATCAGCTCCTTCATGAATCAGAAATCCCACAAAGTCCTGATATCCAAGAGACGATGCAACATGTAATGGAGTGAAGCCCTCCTGGAACAAAAAATGCAAAATCGCTAAATATTGCATGAAGTATCATATAGCATTCCGTGAACCTCAAGATTAAATATTAAATACTGGTTGGTAACCCAATGATCATAAACAATGAAGTTGTGATGTGCCAACCATATAAATGGTTAAAAACAAGAGGTTGGCAATACATGCATCAAAAGTCCTGCACTACTTCTCTCAGCGCATGCTTAAGGGGCCAAAAAGTGGGGTAAGGGGTTGTAAAAAAATGCTATATTTTGGTATATTTATTTCTAATTGACTTGCTCTTGGATATTCAATGAAAATTGTCATTGAATAGTAAAATTCAATTTTTAGCAATTTTTACATCCCACTTTTTGACCCCTTGAGCATGTGCTTAGAGTAGCAGTGTGAGTCTTTTGATTCATTTATTTGAACCCAGGGGTAAAATTATGTTGCTTGTTTCCCTTCGGCGCAGCGGGGAAAGGGGGGGGCAGATGGGGGTACACCACTAGAATTTGGGTAGGGGTGTTCCGCTGGGATTCTGAAAGGAGTACCCTGTTTATGACAAAAAACTCAAATTTGTAGACCCTGTTTATGACAAAAGATATAATTTATTGGACTGAGTTCCCGTTTCAATTATCATGTCATCTCGTGTATCGTTTTTTTTACGACCATAATAACCAGTTTCGGTCAATACGAAAGTAGAAACCCTGAATATGACAGGAAACTCAAAAAGAACTTGGAACTTGAAAGAAATTGCATACCCTGTTTATGACAAGAATCTCGAAAAACCATACCCTGTTCAGCGGATCATCCCAGTATAGTCCATATATGGGAGTACCCCCCCCCCCCCCCCGGCTTGTTTCTCGCTCCTTGACAAAATATTTTTAGGAGCGTGAAAAGAGCGACAGAATTTTACCCCTAGGTTCCAGAGGATGCCAAGACTTCTGGATGCAACAGTTACAATTGAATACTTTACTGACCTTATCTTGGACACTGATTTTAGCTCCTTTTCCTAACAGGAGAACAGCAACATCAATTTCACCATTAGCTGAAGCCAAGTGAAGAGGAGTACTGTTCATTACATCTATGACATTAGCATCTGCCCCGCTCTCTAATAACACCTCTGTACAGCCCTGAGATTGTGCTTCAATAGCCTAGGGCACAAATGAATGGATGAATGAATGAACAAATGATGAGAAAATGGATGGGGAAATGCGATGGAAGAGTAAATGTATCAATACTCTATTTATATCAAGATATAACTAGCTAAAAACTAGTGTGAGCTGCGTCAGTGTTTCTAATGAAACAGTAATGATGAAAAGGTAAATTATACACCGTGAAAAGATGAAAAACCTTACTTAACAGTAAGTTTTTTCATCTTTTCACGGTGTATAATTTACCTTTTCATCATTTCTATTTATATCAGATTTCTCTGTAATCACAGAGTGGGACAATCACGAACGGAACCCTCAGAACCATGCTAGGTGAAAGCCCAAGATCGAATTGGAATTTAGAAGTTGGTTTTTTGCGGAGGGAGGAAAACCAGAGAACCTAGAAAACCCTCGAAGCACAGGAGAGAACCAACAAACAACTCAACTCACATACAACACCGAGCTCGTCGGGACTCGAACCCAACTCGCATTGGTGAGAGGCGTGCACTCTCACCGCTACGCCACCCATGCTTCCCCAGCTCTGAGGTCAAAAGGTTATTGATTCTCACTCTAAACCTATCTGAAGTTAAACTGAGCCTCTGGAGCCCAGGATAATGGATCAACTATAATTAGAAACATAAAGAAATTGTCCTCAGTGCAATTAAAGGCTATACAAGAAAATACAAAAAAAATCACAATTTTCTCTATGGAATGTGAAATATTGCAAGTTTTGAATTTTCCTGTTAGCCTCACATTAAATTTCTGATTTAATAACTTTACTCCCTAATTATGCACAAATATATATCCAATATATAGGGCCCACAAACAATGCCAGAAAAATCTGGGAATGCCAATGGACTCATTCAGCCAAACTTCTCTCAGGCCTCATAATGTCTGGCCTGCCATCGAGCAATCATTATTTTTAGCTGTGTCCTTAAAGTCCTTTTTCAAGATGCACACTATTTCTATCACATATTTCTATAAGTTCATAGGTAAACTAGGAGTGATCAGTTGCCAGATCAAATACCTTCATCAGTGGAGTTCTACCATAGCCATCACATAAATTAGTCTTGGCTTTATTAGCAAGTAAGAAACGGCATACTTCTTCACTGCCTAGTGCAGCAGCCAGATGTAATGGTGTCCTAAAAAGATAAAACAATCATTGAAATAAATAATATTAGGCTAGAGGCAGGCTTCATTTACAAACTCTGCATGTAAACTGTACATGGATGTGATGCAAAGTTATTTCTCTCTTACTTCATTATTTTGAGCTTAATATACTAATTTATTATTATTCTATTTTAATATTATTAAATGGATAAATGATTTGAGCATAAAGTCATTTGACTATAATCCCCAACTAACATTTTTCCCTCTTGACTTCCATCAATCAATCAATAAATACGTCAATCAAAATATTCGAAAGTTAAAATTCCAATGAGAAGAAATATAAATTTGTAGACGTCAATCTGTTAACTGATAAGTCAAATATCAATATATATCGATGATCTCAGGGAATAGGCATTGAAAAATATATAATTCCTTTGTAAATTGATCTATTATAAGAAAACGTTACTCGGGTGACAAAAGATGACAATGATATCAAAATAATAAGTAGGGATTTAACAGCAAAGATCTACAGTATGTCATCGTTTACTTTTAAAAAATCGTTGAAATATTTAGCCTTATCCTTTTATTTCTAATCCTCCTCTCTTACACATCTCTAGACTTGTTGAAATTGTTTCAAACTGAGAATTACTGTATTATTGCTAAATTGTGAGGTGTTGGGGTAGAATTATTTATGGTTGCGTGTCTAGTGAAGCGACAAGTTGAACAGCAGTTAACATATATATGTAGTCTAATACGCGCCAGAAAAAAAATGCTAAATTACGCTATTAAAATGCTTTTTGACACAAAGTAAGCAAGCATTAGGTTCATAAGGTATCTCTAAATTCATAAATGATGAACAAAATATTTTTTTTCTTTAAAAAACGAGTGAAATCTCCAAGTATCTGACCAAAACAGTCAAGCAAGACGACGCTTTTTCAGTTGCTACGAGACACGACACTCGGGGATATTTCTCTATCTTTATCCACAATGCCGCCATTCAAAACTTACCTGTTCTCTTTATCGAGTTGATTAACATCTGCCTTCTTGATGATCTGTCGAAGTTTAGCCATGTCTCTAGTCCAGACGGCTTTATGAAGCTTAGGAAGATCTTTTTCTTTTTGGACGAAATAACCAGCTGCACCGGCCGCCATTTCACGGCCAGAGAGAGAATTGAGATCTTGTGTCGAAGAAGCATTTTTAGCCTTGTTGTCCTTTCTTTTGAGGAGCTTTCTGAGTCCCGACATATCGATTAAGCTTTGTTCTAGCTCATGAATCTGTGAGTTTGAAGTTAAAATTTACGAGGTTTGTTTTAAATTCATCTTTTCAAGTCAAACGCGAGTTCGTTGATATACTCAGCGCCAGGCCGTGACTTGTAACGCAATACATAGTGACGTCACCGTGACTAAGGATACGGATCAAACCACAGGGAGCCCAATTTAGATTAAAGTGAATGGTGAAAATAAAATCGGAAAAATTAAATAATTAATACTCTTAGTATATATACATAAGATCGACATCAGATACCATAGGGAAATTATATAGGAAAAGAAAGGCGCGCGCGAAAAAAAATTTTCTAGTGCATTTTTTTATAATTTCTTTACTCTTTCGCATTACGGAGGACATTATCTTGATCTCGAATTTTTAAAAAATATTAATTATCTAATTTTTCCGATTTTATTTTCACCATTCACTTTAATCTAAATTGAGCTCCCTGTGATTAAGCGGACTGGGGAAAAGAAAGGAACGGGGAAAAAGAAAGGAAAGGAATATAAAGAACTCGTAGGAAATTGAGTTTTGGTTCAATTTTACAATAATAAACAAGGATAGCGCCACCTTTGTCGTTTGGACAGCTTTGGTACGTTTGCCGTTGTTTTTGCACTCTATTTTCGGGTATTTAGACAGCTGATTGAACCTAGCCATAGCATATCGTTGAATAAGGGATATTAATACCGGATAGTGTTTGCTACTAACTCAGTAGCCATAACCAAATATAAAGCCGTCCAATGACACGTTCGTACCACAGGGTACCCAGTGATCAATTACGAACTGGAATTTTTCCCTGTCTGAAATAGCTTAAATGTAAATCCTGCAACTAACAATAACATTGCTGGTGAATGATGCTGAAACGAATGACTCTAGTTATACGGGTACCAAAGCTACCAAACTCTATTTATAGCCGTCAGTCATGTCTCAAAGAGAGTTTTCACACTAATTTATACCTCTATTAAGCGGCCAACCTCTATTTAACGACCACATGACGTTACCCCAAGAGTGGTCGCTTAATAAAGGTTCTCACTTTAGGTATCTTAGCATAATATTCAGTAGATTGAATAATATCATTAATGTTAGAGTCAATACTAAAGCCAAAATAAAAAAATGACGTCATACCCACCAACCAATCAACGTTCGAGTTATGTTTCATCTAGCTAGCTATGTGTGATGTGACCGGGATCAAGATTTACTGCGATGGAGTAATCACAAAATGGTTTAAATCCCCCCACAGTCAGTCAGTAAGGAATATAAAGACCCAGAAAGAGATTTTCTACAGGAGGGCTCCCTGTGGTACTATTTTTTAAAAAGTCATCAGTGAAAAGAATGGAATTCTTCAAAAGGTTCTTTTTAAATAAAGTATACTTTTAGACACTTGAATCACAGGAAGACATAGAGAGAGGGGGGGGGGAGGGGATATAAAAACACTAAATCACCTAATAGTGACTTTAAGGCAGCAGTATGCAGTATGTTACCTTGACAACGGATTTTTTCAAATAACCACGGCAATTACCTATAAAGAGGGTCCGCCACGTGGGGTTAAACATAAATCAACAAAGTTTAAATGAACAACAGTCATGGATAATATCACGTAATCTTAAAAAATTATCACCTTGAACCTTAACACTTTGAAGTGAGTTTTTATGACTAAGCATTCTCCTTGAAAGTTCAGCATCAAATATAGTTATTTTAAAGAAAATTAAGCTCTACAAAATTGTTTATCGGTAAACAATTTAGTGTTAATTGCAGTAACACGAAATTGAACAAACAATTGGAAAATAGCGTGTTATGTTGGTGATAAAATCATATATCATTGAAAATAATGATTTGAATTTTTTTTTTGTGTGTGTGTGTGGTTTTTTTGGTTTTTTGTTTTTGTTTTTTGTTTTGTTTTGTTTTGTTTTTTCTTTTTGTTTTTTGTTTTGTTTTGTTTTGTTTTGTTTTTTATTTGTTTGTTTTTGTTTTGTTTTGTTTTGTTTTGTTTTGTTTTGTTTTTGTTGCACATGTAAATATCCTGTGCAAAAGAAAAGAAAAAAATCAAACCAACTCGGCATGCGTTCCTATCAAGGTTCAAAGATTCATTTTATTATTGGAAGTTTTATTTCCATCTTGCTTTGATGCTTGCATTTATGAAACGTACGTTTCATTAATCTTTGCCTAAAACATCAAAATGTTCATTCGTGACAGGATTTTTTAAACAAAACTGCACACCAAACAAAAAACTTTAAAACGGTAGCTCAATTTTTGAAATAACCTGAGCTCTGCACGAATCAGTGAAGAACTAAATAAGCTTTTAATCTGAGCCTAGAATTCAAATTTGCAACGTGCGCGTTTCATTAATGCAAGCTTCAAAGGAGGATGGAAATCAAAACTTCGAATAATGAAATGAATATTTGAACCTTGATGGGGTCTCACCTCTTTTGATTATCCTCAAGCTGCAAATCGTATCAAAAGCTTTACTTGTTTGATATTAAAAAATTCCCATGATCCTCAGTGATCTCAGCTTTCTAGGATTTTTGGTGACTAACTTTATTGAAATAAGTGTATAAAATTGATCATATACTGAATAGACCTCCTAAATGTTAGCGCGCTTTTGTCAATCGTCGTTGTTCATAGCTGCACTGTTACTGCATGCTGCATGTTGCTGTCCTTGCTATTGTTTTATCATTGCTGTTGTTAATCCTTCTGCCATTTTTCTGTTACTGATGCTGCCTTTGCTGTTGATGTTGTTCCTGTAACTGAAGTCGTCGTCTTCAGTATTGTTAGTGTTTCACGCTGAGCTAAAGGTTTTCTATATTTTATTTTATAGTTTTATTTCATTTTATTGTTGCTATGTTGCTTATATTAGTCGCAAATTTTGTTGTCATCGTTGTCGTCTGTGTGCTGTCCAGTATTTCCCTTTAAATCTAACAAACAAATGTGAAAAAATATCACTGAAACCTTGCCACTTGAATCCTACGCCTGGTTACTATAGCAAACTTGTCCAATAGAAACATTTAATATGATAAAAAATGAATGAAGGTTCTAAAAATATAAATCGCAAACTATATCAATATTAAAACAAATACGTATTCTGATTTTCTGCAAGCCCTAAAACAGAAGGGCCATCGTGCAGTTACTAACTCGCGGCAGGCTTGCTGTGAAAATAGGAAAGTTGAGAACCCAAATTACGGTGTGTGGAGTGAGTAAAATAAAGATCAAGAACTAGACTTTGACAAGGTAAGGTTTAGACCCGAGAGGAATTGTTCTGGAAGACAAAAAAATGGTTGTGTTTTTCATTTATTTTTTATTCATTTTTATTTTTTGCGTAAGAAAAGACGGCCTATTGTTTTGTTCCCAAGAACGATTCCTTTAGTAAATCGATGCAAGGGTCTGGCCATTTTTTTTTTTTTTTTTTTTTTTTTTTTTTTTGTATTATTATTTTATTTTATTTTCTTCATGCTTCTTTTAGTTGAATCGATAAATTTTCTTTTCTAATTGTAAAAATATAACTACAAATTGTATTTCATACGCCAAAACACTATCCAATTTTTCATCATTTCTTGAACTAAAAACTCGATCGGATCTGATTTTTTTTCCCATATTTCCATGTTTTTTCATATTTTATTTTTCATGAGATATTGATCACGCGAGAGTTTTTCACGACATCCATTGCTGGATTGTTCGAGTATGTTTGTCGGTTTGGACACGGTCCCTCAAGGTCGTGTTTTCTGCTGCGTTTCATAGCAACAGCTGAACATGTTCTAATTCCGTTCTCCATATCACATGAACTATAAAAATTTGCAAAAATAGAAAACTACTACTTAGCTAGATTGTATTCAATATTGTGCCATGGTTATATATTCCCTGCAATTTAAGAATTATGCCGGGATTTGTTGTTGTTGTTGTTGTTGTTGATGAGGATGTTTTATTTTTTGTATTCATTTTGTACAGACATACATGCTTCATTCATGTCAATTGTTTTACGGGTCAATTCTTTAACGGTACTCTGTCTGCAAGGCATGGCAACCAGCCTTTTACTTCAATTTGTAATAAAATATTAGATCATTAGCAATGTTTCATTAATTATCATTAATTCCCAAGAGAATGGGTGTAACTTACCGACGATCGACGTTATCCCATGAATTTTATGGCTCTATATAAATATATATATTATTGCCCCAATTTTTGATTATTATATTACAAAGACAATAGACTTCTTATGTATCGCATTTTTGACACCTATTTAATTAATTAATATTACTTTTCTATTATTACTGGTAGGAAAGATGACGAAATTCCTCATTTGCAGTTTGCTGTTTCTTGCTGTATTGGTGGATTTTCCTGGTATAATCTATGGTCAAAGTAAGTGAAAAACGTCGCTGACGTTGCTTCCTTGCTTCCTTGCTTCCTTGCTTCCTTGCTTCCTTGTAGGCTTAGGTATTTCAATTTTGTTTAGTACCTCTGCTTACTTATTTCCCCACCGCCATAACACAAATGTTACTTTACTAAAGAATCGACAATTCATTTTTTGTCTCATCAAAGTCCTAATTATTCCTAGTACACGTAGAGACGTTGGGTTGCTTCAGAGCTTACTCCGACCCCCCAGTATTTCCCGTCATATTTCTGGACTACAAGTACAAAGCTGACTGGACGAGGTTTCCTAACATGAATGATTTGGTTCAAGCATGTGCAAAGGCTGCGAAAGAAAAGGGATACAAATACTTTGCCATTCAGAATTTTGGCGAATGCCGATGGGGTGCTTCGGGCCTTAGTTTGTACAGCCAACATGGAAGGTCAACCGACTGCTATGGTGGTGTCGGAGGAGCTTTATCTTATTACGTTTACAGTTTTGAAAAAGTTCTGAAATGTGAGTATTGGTAACCATTGTGTTCTTATTCATTGATTCCAAATGCACTGTTGTTGATTCTTCTCCTCGTCCGTCCGTCCGTCCGTCCGTCCGTCCGTCCTTAGTCCATTTGTCTACCCATTCTACCCTCTGCTTCGACTGTCCGAGCATGCAGCCCGTAATCTAGTAGTCCGCAGTCTACTCTTAAGGGTTCAGTTCTTTTGTTTCGAGATGGTATTTGTGGTGAAAACGGGGAAGACTAAGGGGAAAGGAAAATAAAGGGTTTGATAGGAAAAACGTTTTTAAGGATATTGGATTGATCATTGTTTGGTTGAAAAATAACCGGAGACCATACTCCCAGACCAGAATACTTCAGAATGCTGAAGCGTTGTATGGTAGCGCGAAGCATTTACGGCTACGCCGGAGATTTCGTCCCCAACACCGCTATCCCCGGAGGAATTACATCCTGATCAGGAAGCTCGGCCGAAGCCTAAGGGAGAGGTTAGTCGGCCCCTAGACCATAAATGATTAACCCCTTGCTGTGACCAGCAAACCTAAATTAACGATTGTATCTATCTCTGTTGGCTAAATATCCAAAGGCACTTTCTTTCCATGTGGGATGCTTTTTTAAGGCTATCTGTAATCAGTGCACAGTTACACGCATGCTCAGTAAAATATTCATCGTCCTTCCGATATTTGTTAGTAATGATGAAGTGGAGAGAGACGGAACCACCATTACTTTAAGTGTTTATTCAAGCCACTTGAAAGTCTAACGCATCTATAGATATAATTCCATTCATCCATCCATCCAACAGTCCTGTATTCATACTTAGTTTTGAATTTTATGGTTTTTCCTATCAATTTCCACTTCTTTGTAATATTTTAACGACTGATTTCAATGATTTTATTGCAGCTATCTCGTACACCGAGTGGAGCAGCTGGAGCATCTGTTCTGTCACGTGTGGTAATGGAATAAAGGTCCGAAGAAGGCAGTGTCTACACGGCATTAGCAGTGATTGTCTTGAACCAGTCCTTCAGAGAATGGCCTGCACGAAAGACCCTTGCAAAGGTTACGATAAAGATAATAATAACAATTGGTATTCATAATATATAGCATCATTACAATAATGTAAATACTGAAAGACACTTACTATCATGAGAAGCAATAGAATATGAACTAAGAGAAGGAATCCCTGCGCCCCATTATGAGTACTCTTTGATGCTATTTTTAGCGTATCTGATGCTATTTTTAGCATCTTTGATGCTATTTTTAGCATCTTTGATGCTATTTTTAGAATTATTCATTTGATCATTGGAACAATGATATCAAACGATGCTCTGAGATTTCTAAGTTTAAATCCAGTTTATTTAAAGCTATTTAAAACACGTAATTTTATTCGTTTATCGATTTGTATTTCGTCTCATCATTTTTTTCATAAAATTAACTCAATTTTGTTACATCATTGGTTTTACAGGACCTTCTTGAAAATCACAATAGTGAAGAAGCATCCTGTTTAAATATTATTGTAAATAAATAAATCGTTTCCAAATGTGATTCTAAAAATCGCATCAAACGGCGCCTATGATGTTTACAAGCATGAATACCAGAGATTCATTCTCTTAGTTCATTTTCTCTTGGTTAAAGTGTTTATCCAAGCCACTTGAAAGTCTTTATATCTACAGATATGATCAAAAAGACAGCCCTTTCTTCTTAGTCGCCCATTCTAAAACACCCCGAGGAAGGGTAATAAAGAAAGTGAGTCTTAATTTTGTTATTATTATTTTTTTATTTCCCAGAAATTTACACCTCATGGGGGGCTTGGTCAATATGCAGCAAATCTTGTGGTTCAGGAAGACGATACCGAATCCGTAGCTGTCTAAATTGGAATAATCTTGATTGTTGGAAATGGTTGGACACTGAAGTATGTAACAAACATAATTGTTCAGGTACGTACTAGGTTTTGATCAGACTCTTTTTAGCTTTTCAAACTTGCATTTCGGGTTTCCATGCCCTGCTGTGTCAAGAAACCAGTTTTTTCCTCTAGAAGTCTTGTCTTCCCCTTTTAGACCAAGTGTCGCCTAGGCCTCATATGCTATTACATTATTTTATTAACGTTAGCGCATGTGCATAAAAAACACATGAATATTGATACAACTCAAACAATCAATCTTTTAAAAAATGGATAGCCTGAGGCCAAGAGGTCTATTCGAATCTGATTATAGTAATCTTTTGACTTAAGAATATATTTCTTTTCAAGCTAATCCGTAATGCCTTTCTATTTTACACCACGTGTCATTCCCTACAGTATTATTACTTCATCAATTAATCAAAGAGAATGACACCACTGGTCTGAAATGGAATAACATTACACTTAAACTTAAAGAAGTCTATTCTGATTTGAATCAGCACAAGATTCAGCAGACGATGGTCAGTGGTCGGAATGGAATCCATGGTCCTCATGTTCGGTCACGTGTGGTGGTGGCTTCAAGAAACGGACACGTACATGTACAAACCCTGCACCGACTAAGGAAGGAAAACCGTGTGTTGGTGTGAGTTCCGAGACTTCCAATTGCGGAACAGAGTTATGCTCTGGTAACTAAACTGAGATACTACTGCTGTTATTTTCAGAGCATGATCTACTAAGTCGTTCTGACTATGACTCCCTCGGATCCCCCTCGTTTTTATCAATAGACCTTTTTATCTTGGGCGTAATGTTTTCCCATTTCAGAACACGTGTCATTCCCAAGAGTATCGTTTCTTTGTTTAAAGATTGCGCATGAGAAGACAGATGAATATATTTACAACTGAAACAAACAATTTTATTCTATAGGGAATGACGCGTGATCTTCAATGGGAAAACACTTGACTTCTAAGCTAAAGAAGTCAATTGCCGGGTCTTACCCTTCTTAAAAATATATTACGTTCAAGTTTTATTATATTACAATAATGTAATGCTCAAAAAAGCATTAAAATTAAATGCAAAGTATAGCGATATTTTTCTATAATGTGATTATTCTCAGTTAAAATTGATGGCCAATGGTCCAACTGGGGTTCATGGACGTCTTGCCCAGTCACGTGCGGTGGAGGCAGCCAATCACGAACCCGCACGTGTACGAACCCAGCACCAGCCAATGGAGGGCAGGACTGTAGTGGAAACAGTTCAGAAAAACAAGAATGTGGAGCAAGTCTATGCCCTGGTGAATAGTAAACACTTAAACGATGATGTTGCAGTTTTCGCTTTATTCATTTTTTTCCTTTCCTTCCCTCCAACATCATCACCACCACCATCATCATCATCATTTGATCATCATCATCATCATTTACTTTTTCTTCTTCTTCTTCTTCTAATTTATCTCTTCTCCTTTGCTTCTTCTTTTACTTTCACCTCTTCATTTTAGTTCCTACACTTCTTTAACGATGATGCTGCAGTTTTCGCTTTATTCTTTTCTTTTTCCTCTTCTTTTTATTTTCTACCTTTTCTAACCCTTTTATCCTTCGCTTCTTCTTCTTCTTCTCCTACTTTTACCTTTTTAATTTAGTTAAAATATCTTTTGTTTCAGTGAATGGTGGCTGGTCTACTTGGAAACCGTGGGGACCCTGTTCAACAACTTGTGGCTCAGGCAGCCAATCACGAGCGAGAACATGTACTAATCCCTCACCAGCCAATGGCGGAGAAAACTGTCAGGGAGAAAGCTCAGAAACCCAAGCCTGTCAAGTAAAACTTTGCCCAGGTACTAAGTAAAAAGGGAAACTTGAAGGGGAACATGAAGACACCGAAGGTGACCAGATAATGTATCGGTTAAGTATCCACGGTGATGTCCGTACTAAGCAGACAAGTCTATAGAGAGGGTTGATCTAATGCATCCAAGCAAGTTTGTTTGATACGTGACTAATGTCTTTATTTTTTATTCTATTTTTAGTCGATGGTCAGTGGTCTGTTTGGAAGGCGTGGACAACTTGTTCAGCGACATGTGGTGGAGGTAGCCAATCACGAACACGTACGTGTACAAACCCTGCACCTGCCAATGGCGGTGCAGATTGTTCGGGAGACCCTTCAGAGTCAAGAGTATGTGGAACAAACCCTTGCCCAGGTAAATATCGCGTTTGTTTACTTGAATACCACCAAAAGATTAAAATGTTACGTATTAGTTAGTGGTGGAACAGTTGCAGCCGAGAGTGGGAATGCTAAGTTAATGAACTCTACTCCTATGTAAGATTAAGTGATGTTGAAGCTTTGTCTAATTTTAGTGGATGGCAAGTGGTCTGATTGGAAAGCATGGTCATCATGTTCTGTCACGTGTGGAGGAGGCAGCCAATCACGAACACGCACGTGTACAAACCCAGCACCAGCCAATGGCGGGAGCGACTGCGTTGGTGTCAAATTAGAGACACAAGCATGTGGAGCCCAGCTGTGCCCTGGTATTGAAAATAATTCTAAAATAATTAGTAACTTGTCCATAGATACAGTTTTAATATGAGGCGTTTCTTTTAAAAAGTAATAATATGAAATATTTTTCTGAGTGAATGAGACTTGAACATGATCGAAATCAAACATGTTCTAAGCTGTAAAGCAATCCGACAATTAACTTTTGAGGTTGCAATTGCCATTTTTATATTTATCTACTAACGGTGTATATTTAACGAGAAAAGTCTGCTTCTATTAATTATTAAAGTGGACGGGAAATGGTCTGACTGGAAAGCATGGTCATCATGTTCTGTCACGTGTGGAGGAGGCAGCCAATCACGAACACGCACGTGTACAAATCCTACGCCAGCGAATGGCGGGAAAGAATGTGAAGGGGAGGATACACAAACTCAGGCGTGTCAAGCAAGTCATTGTCCAGGTTAGAAGGATTTTTGATTACCTAAAAAAAATATTTGGAATATACAAGGGTGAGTCGATCTTTTGTATACTGTAAGCACGCAAGATACATATATCACTGAAAGAAAATTACGGTGTTCATATCAAATACACTAAATATTTTTAGGAAAGTAGACTGTATTATATATTGTAGCACTAAAAATCCTTTTCCAGGAAGTAAAACATATTTATGACATATAAGGTTCTAATGCATCTATTATGAATTTTTTTAGTTGATGGAAAATGGACCGATTGGACAGAATGGAAGACATGCCCAGTTACTTGTGGTGGTGGTAGCCAATCACGAACGCGCGCGTGTACAAACCCTGCACCTTCCAATGGTGGGAAAGATTGTGTTGGAGTCGATTCAGAAACACAAGCATGCGGAACAAAACTGTGTCCCGGTAAGCGATAAGTAATTTACGGTGATTTTTTTCTATGTTGATTGAGAACAAAAAAAAAAAAAAAAAAAAGAAAAAAGAAATAGAGAGGCGGTCATGTTTACCTCATTGACCAAGATTGTGCGTATAATGAAAACAAATATTAGATAATTACTTTGTGGAAATGCAATTGCTAAATATTTACTTTAAATCATATTTGGAAAAAAATATTCTGTCTAAAGTGGATGGCAAGTGGTCTGACTGGAAACCTTGGTCATCATGTCCTGTAACGTGCGGTGGAGGCAGCCATTCGCGATCACGTTCATGTACAAACCCTGCACCAGCCAATGGTGGGAAAGACTGTGTTGGAGAGAGTTCGGAATCTCAAGCATGTGGAACGAACCTGTGCCCAGGTTAGTGCTGAAGACACGAACGACCTCCAAATCAGGCATTATATATAAAACATCTTTTTTAAATAGAAATGAAGCAAAAATAAAGCAAACTAACAGTTTTTTTCGTGTTGAATAGTTGATGGAAACTGGACTGTTTGGACAGCATGGTCATCATGTCCTGTCACGTGTGGAGGAGGTAGCCAATCACGAACACGCAAGTGTACAAACCCTGAACCAGCCAATGGCGGACAGGACTGTGTAGGAGGAAATTCGGAAACACAAGATTGTGGGACGAAACTATGCCCAGGTATGGAAATTAAACTTAATAATTATTTCACCATTATATTATTGTGAATTACTGGATTGAACAAACGTTCATTGTAAATTTACGCGTTTGCTTAACTTTTAGTGGACGGTAAATGGTCTGACTGGAAACCTTGGTCATCATGTCCTGTCACGTGTGGTGGAGGAAGCCAATCAAGGGAACGCACGTGTACAAACCCTACACCAGCCAATGGTGGCAAAGATTGTATTGGAGAAAATTCAGAGACACAAGCTTGTGCAACAAATCTGTGTCCTGGTAATGTAGACAAATTTAATGTGATATTTTCTAAACAATTCGCATTAAACACTGAAATGATGTGCCAGTAATATATCTTCACTTTTAGTGGACGGTAAATGGTCTGAATGGAAACCTTGGTCTACTTGCCCTGTCACGTGTGGTGGAGGCAGCCAATCACGAACGCGTTCGTGTACAAACCCTGCTCCAGCCAATGGTGGAAAAGATTGTGTCGGAGATAGTTCAGAGACACAAGCCTGTGGAACGAAACTTTGTCCAGGTGAAATAATGAATAATTCACATCGACGTATATGAAGATGTATGTGTATATAGAGCTCACTTGATACTTAAGAATAAAAAGATTACTCTATTTCCTATATTTACTATCTGTACTCTATATCTTCACTTTTAGTGGACGGTAAATGGTCTGACTGGAAACCTTGGTCATCATGTCCTGTCACGTGTGGTGGAGGAAGCCAATCAAGGGAACGCACGTGTACAAACCCTGCACCAGCCAATGGCGGGAAAGATTGTGTTGGAGAAATTTCAGAGACACAAGCTTGTGCAACAAATCTGTGTCCAGGTAATAAAGACAAATTGAATATTATATTTTCTAAACAATTCACATACAAATAATACAAAAACGATGTTTTCTAAAGACTTTGTCAAAGCTAATATGAAGTGACATACTATTATTATATCTTTAATTACAGTGGATGGTAAATGGTCTGATTGGAAGCCTTGGTCTAATTGCCCTGTCACGTGTGGTGGAGGAAGCCAATCAAGGGAACGCACGTGTACAAACCCTGCACCCGCCAATGGCGGGAAAGATTGTGTCGGAGATAGTTCAGAAACACAAGCATGTGGGACAACACTGTGTCCAGGTAAGAAAGACAAATTGACTATGATACTTTCTAAAGAATTTGCCGATACCAATATGAAGTGACATACTATTATTATATATTTAATTACAGTGGATGGTAAGTGGTCTGATTGGAAGGCTTGGTCTTCTTGTCCTGTCACGTGTGGTGGAGGAAGCCAATCAAGAGAACGCACGTGTACAAACCCTGCACCCGCCAATGGCGGGAAAGATTGTGTCGGAGATAGTTCAGAAACACAAGCATGTGGGACAACACTGTGTCCAGGTAAGAAAGACAAATTGACTATGATATTTTATAAAGAATTTGCCGATACTAATATGAAGTTACATACTGTTATTATATCTCTAATTATAGTGGATGGTAAATGGTCTGATTGGAAGCCTTGGTCTCCTTGCCCTGTCACGTGTGGTGGAGGAAGCCAATTGCGAACGCGTTCGTGTACAAACCCTGCTCCAGCCAATGGTGGGAAAGATTGTGTTGGAGAAAATTCAGAAACTCAAGAATGTGGGACCAAGCAGTGTCCAGGTAAAGAAATGAAAACTACAAGAAAATGATTAATTCGCCGCTTGAATTCTTAAAAACATCTTTTAACTTTTTGTGGATGGAAAATGGACAAGCCATAGCGTATTTGGTGCTTTTAGTTTTGTCACTTGATGAATGTCTTCTGTTTTCATTGCGTTAGTATATCCAGAAAACCTCTTTTACCGAAATTATTTCTTTAATGAAAAATGGCATGGCCAAACTCTTTCGAATTCTTCATGCTTGAAAATAGATTTCTTCATTGAATTAAGGATATGAAATAAATGTGATTATATTATTGCTTTAATAAATGTTTGTAAACGTAAGCTCATCCTTGTAGCCCACATTGTGTAAATTGTTTTACCAGGTTGCAAGATTGGTGAGTTGGCTCTTGACAAATGTAGCCAGCGTTGCGTGTGTGACTCATCCGGTTCTTTTGTCAACTGCACTCGTATCAGACAAGAATTTTCATCGATGTCTACAGCTGATCGTGAACGATACATCAACGCGGTAAAATTAGCATCTACTGACCCAAGGTTTGTCTGTGTATTAAGAATAAAATGTATAGCAAAGAGACACAGACATATTAGGTGATGGGATATGAAAGTGAATGATATGGGACTATAATTAAGGATCTTAATTAACCTGAAGATTTAAAAGAAAAATTAAGGTGCTATCTTATTAATAAATTCCAGCTACAAAACTGAGTATGACAACCTCATCACGATCCATAAAGTGTACTTCATGAAAGGAATCCATGGAAGGATGCATTTTCTGACATGGCATCGTTGGTTTATTCTTCAATATGAAAATCTCCTTAGACAAATAGATTGTAACATCACCGTACCTTACTGGGACTGGAGTGTGGTCTCCGGAAACCCCTGGGGAACTTCACCAAGTGATTTTTGGTATTCAGGAAACAGTGGTTTTGGTGGTAATGGTGTCCAGCCAACAGGTTGTGTACAGACGGGAGTTTTCAGGGAAGGTGCCTGGACGTTAGTACCATCTGCAGGACCTTCTAAATGCCTGAAAAGATTCCTTAATGGCCATCCTCCAGATAGCATCGCCATTGCTCAGTTACTAAAGCTTGATCCAAAGGATTTCAACTCTTTCGAGTTGGGTCTTCGAGTGAACTTCCACGATGTGGTGCATTGTTTGATTGATGGTACTATGTGTTCTTTCGACTCAGCAGCTGCTCCAGAGTTCTTTATGCACCATGGATTTGTAGACAAGGTAATGCAATACATCAAAATACTTCCCTGAAACAATATTGGTGGTTTAGTGTGGAGATCTCATAACCGGCGAAAATTTAATTCCACAAACGTTAACATCCATCTAACTTAATATCCTTTTAGCTCTCATTAGCAAATTTTAATTTGAAGCTGAACATATAGAATTTGATAGAAATCCCACATTAGAAGTTCAATTTTATATCTAATGCCATTTCTCTTGTTTCGCTTATTATGAGCTGAAACTATGCCTCCCTACTAATGCCGAGATGCTCTTTTCATTTCTGTTTTTTATTTTGACAAAACTGTTCGTTTTAAGGGAGATAGGGTCACGTGACCTGTTAGTAAAAGTCGTCTATTTCAAGATAGACATGATCATCTTCTTTATAGATATGGGCAGACTGGCAGAAGCAAAGTCATGAACACAAAACAGTTTACTTCACGGAACTGAACGAAATTCTTCCAAATGCTGGTGTTTATTCCAAGTTTTACGTTGACAACGATAACTTAACAGACAAGGCAGTGAGAGTCGAATACGCCCCAGTTAACGATAATCTGCTGAACAGTATCTTGATTAGATTGAGAAGTAAGTAGTTTAATTTAATGTTTGCAATTGCATTTACTCAGTCAGGGTTAACGTCAGTCAAGTATCTATAGATAATACATAAATCATTACCAAATCAACTCATAAAATATTCGACACAAAATTTCCACTCTGTATTTAATACAGACACAGCTAGTTTTGCTCAATTAAACATAGAGATGCGGCATGCATAAAAAATAAGACCAAATAAATTGAAACTCTATCTAGAATGGAGAAATGCTTCCCCCAGAGGGACTATTAGCTAGCTTTTCCGGAGTTGCAGAACTTGTTGTACTGTGGGTCTGTGTTAGTGGTCGCCTGCGCACCCGTTATTATGATGTGTGCAGTTATAAAGCACGCGGGGGTTGGCAGGACAATAAGAGAGAAGTGTTAGGAGAAGCACGACGCGTAGTGGAGTGCTTCTCGGCACTTCTCGAGTGTTCTGCCAATCCCCAAGTTCTTTATAACTCCACACAGCACAGCAAGCAAGTTTTTAATTTCTTTTATAAAATGCAGCTTACAATAACCGTTATTTTAGATAGGAATGGCGTTACTAAAAGTGCGCGCGCGTGCTGTGTGCTCTCATGTGCTGTGTGCACGCGTTCCCAACCAATCAGAACGCGAGATTCATAAAAGTTATTTATAAAGTGTCATAATCGCATAATCGTTGGTTGACGATAACGAATCAAGCATTCTTCATTAGCTTATCTTGTTAGATCAAATGATGCATGGCTGTTTCATTGTTATTTAAATATCTCAAGGGTTTCTGAGTCATGTGGCTGCACTCCAAGAATACTTAGGAGAGCTAGAGAGCGTTGGGTGAGGACACTAATAGGGGCTGGGTAGGAGAACTGTTTTAGACGACGCTTTCTTTCTATTGCATGACGTCTTATTTGCTTGTTGATGGCTTTGTAAATACTTTCAGGCTTTAGTGTTCAAATGCTGGGAAGAATCCCCCGTGTAGAGTTCAGTAAGCTGGATGATCGTGCCGTCAAAGTGTTCAGTGTTACTCCAGAAGAAGTGGAGGAAGCCAAGAGACTCGAAGCGTTGTTCAATCCACAAATCAGACAAAGTGGACTTATAAATCCTGATGCTCTGGACCAGAAGCTTGGCTTTAATCACAAGTTACTGGACTACATCAGCAAGAAATAAAATAATGTACCTTCATTATCATCACCACTACCATCACATCATCTACATCAAACCTTAACAACTATATCACTTATCATTCCATCATCATGTACCATCATTATCATTATCATCACCACTTCCATCACATCATCACCATCAATCCTTTAATTACAAATATTTCATCGCAACCACCATCATGTACCATCATGTACCATCATGTACCATCATGTACCATCATGTACCATCATGTACCATCATGTACCATCATGTACCATCATGTACCATCATGTACCATCATGTACCATCATGTACCATCATGTACCATCATGTACCATCATGTACCATCATGTACCATCATGTACCATCATGTACCATCATGTACCATCATGTACCATCATGTACCATCATGTACCATCATGTACCATCATGTACCATCATGTACCATCATGTACCATCATGTACCATCATGTACCATCATGTACCATCACGTACCATCACGTACCATCACGTACCATCACGTACCATCACGTACCATATACCATTGATTATATCATCACTCATTACCTACAATGCCATTTCATACTGGCTCATTTACATCAAATATAATTTTAGAGGCACCTTGTGTGTCGAACAAGCTTATGAATAAATCTTGCCTGATATTAGTCGTTCATCATCGTTTTTTTTTACAACTTTTACTGGTCATCATACGCTAAGTCATACATTAGGATCATACACCAAATAAATAAAAGAACCAAGAATGCACCCTTCCTGAAATTGTCTTGAATGCGAGACTAACATAGAAATTTAAAGTAAAATGCTACGTATTCCATCGAGAAAAAGTGTGATTTCTTTGTGTATTTACATGTTAGCCACGCATCCACGATACTTTTAAAGAGGGTCCATTCAAGTTGCTGTCATTTTTGTCGATGTTAAGAAGAATCTAAAAACTGTTAATAACTATAAAGATTTAATCGTTATATTACTCACAATTCCTCACATGAATAACTTTTAAATTCAGCTGTACTTGGTGGTAGATTTCGAGTACTGGCTCAAAAACCTTCAATGTCGACTGCTTTTCATATTTGCTTCTATACATCGGTTCACTGTTCAAATACAAAGCATTCAACCGAGGCTCTAAGGTTTAATTGAATTTGAATAATACTTTGAAACTATCCTGTAGCCTTGGTCGAATGCTTTGTATACATTTGACCCGAGTAAAGTGAAGGGTCTTACCCGATCAGAAGGTGATGAATAACGTTAAGTTACCTATATACTCTACTATTTTAAGAATTACAAAGTACAAATCCAAGTTCTCTAAAATTGGCCTCGTCCCAAACACATTGCTTTCAAAGAGTGGGGGCTCTGAGTAGATTCAGAACTGATCCTTATATTGCACTTTGCGGGGTAGTTTTAAACATGACGATTTTTGATGCATCTCGGAATCCAGCCACAGCTGATAGCACATTAAGACTTTGAAACAAGCAACGTAAAAAGATTCGTGACAGCAAATGCGCAAAATGCTTTCACGATGGAATAAAATATGAAGAAGAACATGACGAGGTGTGAGAAAACTATATATTTGACAATATCAATGTATGTAGAAAAGACCCTGAGCGCTAAAGTAAATGACGAATAATTAGCTACCGACTATACAAGGCAAAGGTACCGATGCTCGAATTGAAATCTAGACGAAAATAAAAAGAAAGTAAAGGAAAAAAGTAAGATAAAGCCAACTGAATGCACACGACAAACATTTTTTTCCTTTCTTAAATTCTGATAATTTTCATGAAATTTTGCGTTAAATTATTTTGACTGGAGATTTAATGATAGAAACCGAAGATCCTTGGAAGGATAACACAAATCCTAGCAAAGTTTCTCCAACAAATCATTAGATCAAAAAATTGAGCACCGTTAGGTTACTAAGCAACGTATACCATCGCAACAGTCGCCTAATGGTGGCACTCTATAAGATTTCAACATTCAAGTGTAAATTAATCCATAACACCAAAGTAAAGGAGAACAACATGGGTAGGCATGAACTTTGTACAATAATTTATAACCTAATGTCAAAATTTAATTAATTAATGTGGGTGTGTCGCTAGGCTCTTTTTGCTAAATTTCCTTTAACGTGATTTAAACCTTATATATTCTTAGTTTTGAAAACCTTAAACGGTTATCAATTTCACCCTGAAACAACTTCTTGGATGATCAAAGTCAGGGCAAGGCAAACTAAAAGATCGAACCCTGAAAAAAACTCTTGGCTGATCTTAGTCAGGGCATGGCTAACTCATAGATCAAACCCTGAAACAACCTCTGGGCTGATCTAAGTCAGGGCAGGGCTAACTCACGAAACAAACCCTGAAAGAACCTCTGGGCTGATCGATCAATGGTAGGGCACGGCTAATTCACAGATCGAACTGGAATTTAAAAATTGTATAGTTTTGCGGAGAAAGCAAAACCAGAGTAAAGAAGCAGGAGAAAATAAAAAAGCCCTCGAACAAAGTACCTAACAAACCGACTCGCATGTTATGTCAGGAATCCTTCCCCAGATTCAAGAGGAGAGGCCATGCAGTGCCGTACACCACCATTGGTTCCCGCCATAAACCAAAACCAATAATTAGATAGAACTTCACCTTGTTTGTACACATATTAATCTTTAGATTTTTTCTCGGATTTATACGAATGTTTTTTAAAATCCTATATTTCCAAGGAAACATTAATTGGCCAATAAAGTTTACAAGAGTCATTTCTTTGAACATAAATTCGGCGACAAATCAAAGTAAAACACAGTGCAAACAAAAGCCCAATGAAAAATTACTAAACTTTAAAACGTAAATAATTCAGAAAATAAAGACTTCGGACTTTTTAGTACTACTGTTAAGGGTGATTTTCATAAACCCTTCAAACATGAGATAACATTAGTTAGTGTGTGATAGTGAAATGGCAACAAAAGAAGACAATGGAATTAGGGTCTACTAAATTGTAATTTACGGGTTTATGAAAATCCCTCTAGTGCAGATTTATTGTATAAACTCTAGCAACTTTATTATACGCGATAATTGCCTACTTAGGCTTGTCATTTATTATCTGGGTTAAGTACGTCACTCGTAAAAGTGACGGCAAACTGGTAATTACGTTCTAATATCAGTGAAGTTCTTACCTGAGAGTTTCATTCCGTGCCGGCTGTCAAGGGTTCAAGAAGCTATATAACTTCAAGAACAAGAGACATACTAGGCTATAGGGTGTTATAGGACACTGAGGTAAGCAAGCCAATGTATCACTTACTTGAATAGTCCGGCATTAGAAATAGCATTGATCGTGAGGTAAAACAAAATAGACCATCGAAGAAAGGAGTGTCACTGAAAACATTGCTGGCTTATTGGGAAATAAGGATTCATAAATGTTTATGGAAAAGAATTCAAACTTCAATTTTAGCGGACCCTTAAAAAGCTGGGCCTAGTTCAGTGTAGAGCTACTCACAGATAGTGCCCTAAAACAGCTGAGCTGTCTGGGCTGATCGAAGTATGAGCACAGTTAGCCCATAGATCGAATTTAAATTTAGCGTGTTAGGTCTTATGAAGGGAAATAAAGCAGATAAACTGCAGAAAATTACTAAAGCAATGCTCTCATTAATTCAGAGAGAATCTCAAATTAAGTGTACAAAAGAGAATACGAAGATATATTTTGAAAAGCGATGGAAATTATAAAAATTTGTAGAGGAAAAAATAAATTCATTAATGAATATCGACGAGATGACGAAAATATAGTGAAAGTGATGGGATGGGATGGGTGGAAGAAAATTCAAGTTTAACCAAATTGTTATTTTTCTTATAGCTTCTTCCGTTCCATACACGTTTTTGCAGCGATTGCTTATTACTGATTCGAGGGTGTTCTCTAGTTTCTGAGGCTTTTTTCACAATAAACAAACTCTAAAAATGCTAAATTTAAATTTGATCATTGCGTTAGCCATCCCTTGTTTTAGATCAGCCTAAACGTTCTTTCAAGTCCAATCTGTGAGTTAGTCTTACCCTGGCCTAGATGAACTGAAGGTGATTCAGTTAACTTTTTTTCGGATGAAGTTGAAAGCAAAGGAACCAAACGAAAGAAAAGAAAATCGAAAATTAATCCAAATTAATATGAATGAAATGATGTTCCTTGAAGAAGATATTGCTAATGAGCAATTAACGGTAGCTTAGCAACAAAAACTGCTCATTAAAATTACATGTGATTTAACAATCGACTGTATAGAAACATAGATCATAAATATTGCATTCAAACAGTCAACACTTGTTTCAGTGTCAAAATCAGTATTTGTTTGATGTATTTCTAAATTTTCAAAAATTAAATACATAATGTATTGTTTTCTCGTTCCTTCCATACTTTACTCCTCTGTTCTGTTGTCTTCCTTTCCTTAGTCCTTTTCTTCTTTAGCATTCTGTTCCATTTCCCAAACTTACGTTTTCTTTCCTTCTTTTTTTTCTTTTTTTCACCATTTCTTAAATTTCAAAGCCTTTCATCGATTGATATAAACATCCCTAATGACGTCCAATCCTTCTTGTTTTAGTCACAATGTCAAAGTGGCTTGCGTGCTTGGCGATTCTTCTTACTATCCTGTATGCAGCTTCTGTCGAAGGTAATACTAAATTAAAAAAAAAATTTTTGACCAATTGAATATTTTACTTAAAAGTAAACCTTACGTGGTTTCGGTCTGAAAACTTAGTTATCATATTCCTTTATTAATAAACACTTCTTTCTACCACCTCTTTCTCTTTTACTCCGACGAAGGACTAGCGTCCGAAGCGTCAGTAAGTTTTTCATCTTTTCACGGTGTATAATTTACCCTTTTATCATTACTGTTTCATTAGAAACACCGACGCAACTCACACTAGTTTTTGGCTAGTTATCTCTTCATATTGAATGTATTATTGAGATAGAGAACATAGTCTATTATGGTTCAGCTTTGGAGATGCTCGAGAAGAGCGATAGATCTCTGTGGTTAAAAGTCACCAAGTCTAAAATGCATCATTATTTGATTTATTACCAACTGGAAGGAAAAGGCTACTAAGGTCTAGGGGGCACCCCTTTGTCCTACCCAAAATTAAAACTGAAAGATTCAAAAAATGTTTTATCAATAGACAACAACAACAACAACAACAACAACAACAACAACAACAACGTTTTATTGTACCTAGAATTACATTCATATTTATGTCAATAGATGTCTATTGGCCATGCTTAGCCGAGCTTAGCCATTTTAGATTTTTTGAATTTTATCATATATACATATAGAAATAATTTTGTATTATTTAGAGTTTTTGATTAATTATTGTAAGCTTTAAACGTTTGTTTTAAGTCGATTCAAATAAAGACCTTTATGATGATAATAATAATAATAATAATAATAATGATAATAATAATGATGATGATGATGATAGAGTACAAACACTAAAAGTGTGCAACACTTTGCACTATTTAGTAGTAAATAGTGCTAATTAGACAATAGAAAACAATAGGATTAGCATAATTTAGCAGTATTTAATGGTATTTATTTTACACACTTATAGTGTTTGTACTCTAATAAGTGTAATCCAACTAGCTAGTTTTCTATCATCAATGCTCCGTTCTGATTGGATGAGCTACTACTAGGCTATAAATTATAGCCTAGTAGTAGCGAAAATTACCGGCTTTGAAAAACAAAACATTAAATTTAACTTTAATTCAAAAAGTTGTTTGCACCTATATATTTGACCGACTAGTTGGATTTGACTAAAACAATAAGTCCTCATGGCCTGTGAGTCAATAATTCATTCGTACTCAACGACTAATATCTAATAATACTTTATGCGATTGCGTGTGTGTTCTCTTATTGTGTTTCTCGTATCAGGACGAAGACATAGAAGATGTTCTCCTGGTCAGAAAGTGCTTGACAAATGCAGGCGATTATGCGTCTGCTCCGCAAACAACACCTTAACACAGTGTACTCGTCAAAGGAAGGAGTTCACCAGCATGTCAAAAAGAGAGCGTAGAATGTACATCCGAACTGTGAAGATTGCCTCGACAGACGAAAGGTCTTGATTCCTTTGCCTAACCTGATATGAATATTACTTTCCCTTCTGTCTCTATATTCCTTCTTTAGGGGCGACGTCAAAACAATGGTCCAAAATAGGGACCCGATTTTATGAACTAAGGTGGTGGGTACCAGTACATATCCCCTCTCCCCTCCGAGACCTGTTCAAATTCTCGATACTGGGGGTGTGTAGTGGTAATTTCTATGCAGAAATACGTTTTTTAGCATACATGCAGACAGACAGTCTATTCATTTCTGCGATTTGGCTTTTAGTTTTGGAGATATTTGGGGACAAAATCTAAGTTTGCACTTCCAGAGGTGGTGGGTACCGGGTAACACCACCCCTCACCCTAAATCGGGTACCGTGAGATGACAATTGTTTTGCCCTCATCCCTTATGTGTTCCTCATTATTATTCGGTAATTTGTTTAAATTCTTTGGTTACACCTTTGAAAAGAATCTGGCGACTTTATTTCATCTCACTTTATTCCTTATTTATATATGTTCTTTATTTTTATTCTGTAATTAGTTTCTAAATGCTTTAGTTACATCTTTGAAAAGAATATGGTCTTTTTAGTCTTCATCTTCTTTAAAAAAAGTTATATTTGGAGAAATAAAAGTAAAATGTTTTTTCCCATCATTATTTTCAAGATACAAGAAAGAGTACGACGACCTGATCACTCTCCACATATGGCAGTTCATGAGAGGAATCCATAACATGAAACATTTTCTCACATGGCACCGTTGGTACCTTCTACAGTATGAAAACTTGTTAAGAAAAGTAAACTGCAAAGTCACCTTGCCTTATTGGGACTGGAGTATCGCTTCTGGGGATCCCTGGGGAAATGAACCCGATGATCTTTGGTACGCAGGCAGCACTGGTTTTGGAGGAAATGGCGATCAAAAGAATAATTACTGCGTTAGTGATGGGCCTTTCGCTGAAGGTTCATGGCAGCTTGTTCCTGCTGCAAACCCTAGTTGCCAGAGAAGACGCTTTTATGGCTATCCTCCTGACAGTGTTGCTGTTGCTGAGATGTTGGACATCCATCCAGCTAATTTCACAGATTGGGAAGTCTGTCTGAGAATCAACTTTCATGATACTGTTCACTGTTTGATTGGTGGAACGATGTGCTCACTTGATTCATCTTGTGCTCCTGAATTCTTCTTGCATCACGCGTTTATCGATAAGGTAAGTTTAGAAATACGGGTGGAAGTTTCGGGGTTTGACTTGACTTGAGATCGCTTTCATATTAAAAAAAAATGCTTTTTTTTATGGCAAAAAATGATTGCCGGTCATCCAAGTAAAGATATGAGTAGATTTAGTCTAAGGGTAATGTTGTCTAATTTTAGGCCAATTGTGGTCTTCTTGACCAATAACTGATGAAGAATAGCATGTAGTATGTGCATGTATAATATGCATGGCACATTTAGTTTGAAAAAAAAAAAGAAAAAAGAAACACCATTCCAACAAATTATGAAAGGGGAAATCATTAAAAAGCATTAAAAATGCCCAATATAAATCTGCCGGTCAAGTTTTACTGGTAATGGCACAAGGACGTCTAAATTAATTTTGCATTGAACCTACTAAGGTTCTCGCTCTTTAACTTTACTGATGTTCTCCTACAGATCTGGGCAGACTGGCAAGAAAAGAGCCATGAACACAAGACAGTGTATTTCAGCTCGATCAACGAACCTCTCCCAGCGACCTATGGTGTGATGCCTTTAGAGGTAATCGACAACAATGCCTTACCAGGTGGTGTAAGAGTGGATTATCTTGATGTCAACGACACTGAAACCGCCTCTTTTGTAAGAAGACTAAGAAGTGAGTGTCCTCTTTCTGTTGTGTTCTTTTAGAGTTACTGCTAATTCCTGGACTGTGGACCTTCACCCCTACCCATCCCTTCCCCATCCCTCGCCCACATGCAATGATACCTTTGAATCCAAGGTTCGTGTTAGTAGATATGAAATGAGAGTTCTACGCCATGTGGATCGTGGATCATGTGGATCGTGGATCAACCCCCCCCCCCCCCCACCCCCATCAGGGTTTTTACAGAGGTGACGTAACGGCTATTCTAAGTGAGGTTCCAGTGAGGTAGGGGGAGGGGTGATCTACATCCAACCATCATGGGAAGACCGGCCGGCCGCCCGAGTAGAGGTTCTGATCGAAATCGGGGCCTGGAAAGGTTTGGGGAAGGTGTTTTAAAACACAATTCAAAATCCTTTGTTTAAAAAACGAAGTTTTTGAATTAATGAGCTGACTTCCTTTGTTGGAATGACATGTTTAATTAGCAGACTTAAATGAGAAGCTGTACTCATGTTTTAAGTGGTTTATATCGCCTAAGCCGCCTTTGTCGGAATCACTGACTAATGTTTAGTTGGCAGGAAGCTTTTGTTGGAGAGGATTAAATCCTGTGTTTCGGCGACTGGTGGTTAGGAGTTATGAATTAATGAGTCTAGCCTTTAGAAGTCAAAAGACGTTGGACAAGCGTTCTGATTGGGCCTACTTTTGAAGCCTTTTTGTTAGGATGATGTGTTTAATTAGCAGACTTAAATAAGAAGCTGTACTTATGTTTTAATTGGTTTATATCGCCTAAACCGCCTTTGTCGGAATCACTGACTAATGTTTAGTTGGCAGGAAGCTTTTGTTGGAGAAGATTAAATCCTGTGTTTCGGCGACTGGTGGTTAGGAGTTATGAATTAATGAGTCTAGCCTTTAGAAGTCATTTTAAGGACTATAAAATCGAAAGATTTCAGACTTTTAGTCACTACGAGCGAACCTTTGAAGAGTGTGGATCAAAACAAGCAAGTAAGTAAAAGGATGGCTTTTCACTGCGACGCATGCGACAAGTCCTTTACAGAAGAGACGAACTTAGTAAGGCACAAAAAGGCTATTCACAGTGGGCGATTATTCACCTGTGAACGATGCGGGAAACAGTTTAATCGGAAGGATGCCCTAAAAAGACATGAACAAGTCTGCGGAGGTGGCTCTTCAAAACGGAAAGTAGAGGAAAAAGAAAACGCCCCACCGACGAAAAAACGGAAGACAATGACCGAGGCAGAAATTATTGAATACGAGGTGAATATAATTCATAATCTAATTTTTGTTATAATCATGTAAACCACAGAATATGTCAATACCTCTACTAACCATAAGATACATAGTTTTTCAAGTCGTCTTATATACCAATTTTTTCGATTTCAGTTAGCAAACATACCGGCGGAGATGTATGAAGAATACGACGGAGAAATTCTGGGGGATAATGAAGTGGTAGGTAAGCCTCTATTATCTTCATATCGGATCTTTGTAGAGTAACTTTTTCTAAGAACTAATTCTTTTCTCTAGGATGATGTACAAATAGGTGGTGGAGAGACTGAAGAATGCGCGCTTGGTGGAAATGTGACCACGTTTAAATATAAACCCAACAAGAATGAAAAATATGATCTGTTGCTCACCCTGCGAGGAAAACGAAAGACCATCATCAAAAAACTGAAAACCCTGCTCAAAAAACATCGCGGGATTAAGTGGTTTCTGTGTGTTAAGGTGAAGATGGTTAAAACGAGCCCCGACGGTCAGGACCAGATCTCAACCCCCCATTTTCGCACCAAATGCTACACTACAGTCAATGATACAGAAATTGAAAAAAACTACGTGCATGGAATGGAAAAGATCAAGAACTCTTTCTTGGAATACCAGAGAGAAGGGTCTGGATGGTTATTGGAAGAGGTAATTAAATTGCACCATCGTTATAGCACAAAGGGGATCACTCGACCGGCGATGATTTTCTGCTGTATGTACATACATTAAAACTGTATATCACCGCTTAATAAAGTATTGTTGCTATCATAGGTGTTGGAAATCGATTTAGGAGTCGCTGCTTACACTCCTCTCGAGGGATCGAGTTACATACCTCTACCCAAGAAGATCAAAGACAAGAAAGCGGTGCTCAACATTCAAAATGAAGATGAAAAATGCTTTTTATGGTCATTACTAGCGGCGAAACACCCCACTCACTGGAGCCATCACGCAAGCCGCGTCAACAATTATCAAAGGTATGAAGCTGAACTAAATATGTCAGGAATCGAGTACCCCGTTAAGATCAATCAAGTGAAAAAATTCGAGAACCAGAATAGAGAAATTAGTATCAATGTCTTTGGGTATGAAAATAAAGAGCTATTTCCCCTTTACATTACGAAAGAGAAGAAAGAATTACATGTGAATTTGTTACTGTTTTCTCAAGATGATACGCGTCACTACTGTTTAATCAGGGATTTAAGTAGACTACTAAGTAATCTTAATCAACACAATGGGCAGGCTTATTATTGTATGTATTGTTTGCATGGCTTTGTCAGGCGAGATTTGTTAGAAGATCACGAACCTCACTGTAGTAAACACGGACCCCAGAAAATCAGACTGCCTGACGAAGACCATACAACACCGTCATACAATGACGTGCAAAAACAGTTAAAAGTACCATTTATCATTTATGCAGATTTCGAATCTATTTTAGTGAATTGTGATGATACAGAATTAGACCCTAGTACAAGTTTTACACAAAAAACGCAACATCATATACCCAGTGGGTTTTGTTACACTGTAGTATCTACTGTCGAGCAATATTGCTTCCCGCCTGTTCTCTATCGCGGGGAAGATTGTGTCGATAAGTTTTTAGACTGTTTGATTGAAGAACGAAAGCAGATAGGGGAAATCTTGAAGATGGTAGTACCCACGGACATTAGTGAAGAACAGGAGCGGGAGTTTCAGGCAGCAACCCTTTGTCACATTTGTAATGAGGAATTGGGCGCGGACAGGGTAAGGGATCATGATCATTTGACAGGGGTGTACAGGGGGGCGGCCCACAATGACTGTAACTTGAATTATAAGTTTACAGGAAAGATACCCGTTGTTCTTCACAATCTTCGTGGGTACGACTCACATTTAATTCTACAAAAACTCGGAAAAATCAAGGGAGAAAATATTAGTTGTATACCCAATAATACGGAAAAGTATATTTCATTTTCAGTTGGGGATTTAGTATTCATAGACTCACTTCAGTTTTTGAATAGCTCACTAGAGAAATTAGTAATGAATCTAAGTAAGGAAGGAGATGATAAGTTTAAGACCCTGAAGAAGTATGTGGAGAGTGAGAAGGTATCTCTCTTGTTGAGGAAGGGGGTGTACCCCTATGAATACATGAATAGTTTTGGCAAGTTTGAAGAAACCTGTTTACCCCATATCGATTGCTTTTATAGTTCGTTGATGGGTAGCACGATTTCACAAGCAGACTACGAACATGCACAGAATGTATTTAGAGAATTTCAGTGTAGGAATCTAGGAGACTACCACGACTTGTATTTGAAATCGGACGTTTTACTGTTAGCAGATGTGTTTGAAAACTTTAGAGAAGTTTGTCTGGAGTACTACCAACTCGACCCAGGTCATTTTTACACCTCTCCCGGTCTTTCTTGGTTAGCATGTTTAAAGATGACTGGCGTGGAGTTGGAATTACTCACAGACCCCGATATGTATCTGTTTTTGGAGGAAGGGTTAAGGGGTGGGATTTCGATGATCACCCATCGATTTGCAAGAGCGAATAATCGCTATGTAGAAGGTTATAACCCAGAATTAGAAAATAATTATATCATGTATCTCGACGCAAACAATCTCTACGGTTGGGCTATGTCTGAAGCGCTCCCTGTTAATAACTTTGGATGGTTGAGTGACCCGGAAGTGGAAGAACTTCGCGAGAACCTCATGACCATCCCTGTAGATGGAGGTGAAGGATATATACTGGAAGTAGACCTCAGCTACCCCAAAGAACTACACGATTTTCACAATGACTACCCCCTAGCACCAGAAAGGCGAAAGGTAACAGAGGAAATGCTCTCTCCCTACTGTCAGCAACTTCTTGAGGACCTGAACCTTGGCGGTGCTCCCACAGACAAACTGGTACCTAACTTGAACGATAAGACGAAGTACGTTCTTCATCACCGCAACCTGAAACAGTACTTGTCACTGGGTATGAAACTGGAGAAAGTACACCGAGTGTTGGGGTTTGACCAATCTCCCTGGCTAAAGAAATACATCGACTTCAATACCGAAAAACGGAAAAATGCAAGAAATGACTTTGAAAAAGACTTTTTCAAGTTGATGAACAACAGCGTATTCGGCAAAACCATGGAGAACTTGAGGAAGCGAGTGAATGTGAAACTGGTCAACACGGAAAAGCAGCTTAAAAAACTGACAGCATCACCCCTCTTTGACTACTTCAGAATCTTTGATGAAAACTTGGTGGCAGTCAACATGAAGAAACCATCACTTTATTTAAATAGACCTATTTACATCGGGTTCAGTATTTTAGAATTGTCTAAAACCCTGATGTACGACTTTCATTATAATTACATCAAGCAGAAATACGGTACCCAGGCAACCCTACTGTTTACAGACACAGATTCCCTGTGTTATAACATCAAGACAGAGGACATCTACCAAGATATGTTTCAAGACCTTGACCTATTTGACACCTCAGAGTACCCTAGAGACCACCCCCTCTATAGTACAACAAACAAGAAGGTGATTGGTAAGATGAAGGACGAGACCCATGGGCTACCCATCAAAGAGTTTGTGGGTCTACGACCAAAAATGTACTCTCTTCTCTACGCTGAGGATGGTCGTGAGGTTGAGAAAAAAACTGCTAAGGGAATTGCGAAACAGGTGACGAAGCGGGATATCAGACATACCCACTATAGAGATTGTTTGTTTAAGCGAATGAGAACCATGGCTAACATGAAACAAATACGTAGCTATAAGCATCAAGTATTTACAATAAACTTAAACAAAGTGGGTCTTAGCCCCTATGATGATAAGCGCTACATCTTAGAGGATGGGGTGACTACTATAGCTCATGGTCATTACAAGACCAATGTAATATAATGGTACATTTATGATTGATACGTGTAAATAAACAATTGTAAAGTACAAAGTGTGTTATTTTTATTTAGAGTTTTTAAAAATATGTCCCGGTGGTCTCAAATTGTCCCTATGATAGTACTAAATTGTCCCTGTCTTAACAGTTAAAATGTCCCCGTTTTATCAAATTGTCCCTGTGATAGTACTAAATTGTCCCTGTATTGTCAAAATATCCCTGTCTTAACAGTTAAAATGTCCCTGTAATATCAAAATGTCCCTGTCTTAACAGTTAAAATGTCCCCGTTTTATCAAATTGTCCCTGTCTTAACAGTTAAAATGTCCCGGTTTTATCAAACTGTCCCTGTAATTTCAAAATGTCCCGGTTATCAAACTTAAACAAAAAGTAAAAATGAAAAATAAAAAATAATAACATATAAAATGTCATGTCCCCAAAATATTGAAGCATTCATCATGGTAACACGATACCCTAAAGATTGTCCTGTACCAGGGTGTTTAAAAACAAATCTAGTCAAACTTTCTAATCATTTAGCAAATGTGCATTTCATGTCTAAAGAAGAAAGAAAACCCTATCTTCAAGAGGCAAGACTTTTTTTCAAAGAATATAAAAATGTGAACACTTTAGAGAGTAATCTAGTCCCTCATCAACCTCTGAACGTGATGGATGTTACTTTAAAACACCCAACAAACATCCAAGTGTGTGGTCCGACGTTTTGCGGCAAGTCCTACTGGACTGAAAAACTTTTAAGAACTGTGGATGAAATGTTTAGTGAAAAGATTGAAAAGATTGTGTACTGCTACGGTGAATTTCAACCGCGGTTCTTAAAAGTTTTTCAGTCCAGTAGGACTTGCCGCAAAACGTCGGACCACACACTTGGATGTTTGTTGGGTGTTTTAAAGTAACATCCATCACGTTCAGAGGTTGATGAGGGACTAGATTACTCTCTAAAGTGTTCACATTTTTATATTCTTTGAAAAAAAGTCTTGCCTCTTGAAGATAGGGTTTTCTTTCTTCTTTAGACATGAAATGCACATTTGCTAAATGATTAGAAAGTTTGACTAGATTTGTTTTTAAACACCCTGGTACAGGACAATCTTTAGGGTATCGTGTTACCATGATGAATGCTTCAATATTTTGGGGACATGACATTTTATATGTTATTATTTTTTATTTTTCATTTTTACTTTTTGTTTAAGTTTGATAACCGGGACATTTTGAAATTACAGGGACAGTTTGATAAAACCGGGACATTTTAACTGTTAAGACAGGGACAATTTGATAAAACGGGGACATTTTAACTGTTAAGACAGGGACATTTTGATATTACAGGGACATTTTAACTGTTAAGACAGGGATATTTTGACAATACAGGGACAATTTAGTACTATCACAGGGACAATTTGATAAAACGGGGACATTTTAACTGTTAAGACAGGGACAATTTAGTACTATCATAGGGACAATTTGAGACCACCGGGACATATTTTTAAAAACTCTAAATAAAAATAACACACTTTGTACTTTACAATTGTTTATTTACACGTATCAATCATAAATGTACCATTATATTACATTGGTCTTGTAATGACCATGAGCTATAGTAGTCACCCCATCCTCTAAGATGTAGCGCTTATCATCATAGGGGCTAAGACCCACTTTGTTTAAGTTTATTGTAAATACTTGATGCTTATAGCTACGTATTTGTTTCATGTTAGCCATGGTTCTCATTCGCTTAAACAAACAATCTCTATAGTGGGTATGTCTGATATCCCGCTTCGTCACCTGTTTCGCAATTCCCTTAGCAGTTTTTTTCTCAACCTCACGACCATCCTCAGCGTAGAGAAGAGAGTACATTTTTGGTCGTAGACCCACAAACTCTTTGATGGGTAGCCCATGGGTCTCGTCCTTCATCTTACCAATCACCTTCTTGTTTGTTGTACTATAGAGGGGGTGGTCTCTAGGGTACTCTGAGGTGTCAAATAGGTCAAGGTCTTGAAACATATCTTGGTAGATGTCCTCTGTCTTGATGTTATAACACAGGGAATCTGTGTCTGTAAACAGTAGGGTTGCCTGGGTACCGTATTTCTGCTTGATGTAATTATAATGAAAGTCGTACATCAGGGTTTTAGACAATTCTAAAATACTGAACCCGATGTAAATAGGTCTATTTAAATAAAGTGATGGTTTCTTCATGTTGACTGCCACCAAGTTTTCATCAAAGATTCTGAAGTAGTCAAAGAGGGGTGATGCTGTCAGTTTTTTAAGCTGCTTTTCCGTGTTGACCAGTTTCACATTCACTCGCTTCCTCAAGTTCTCCATGGTTTTGCCGAATACGCTGTTGTTCATCAACTTGAAAAAGTCTTTTTCAAAGTCATTTCTTGCATTTTTCCGTTTTTCGGTATTGAAGTCGATGTATTTCTTTAGCCAGGGAGATTGGTCAAACCCCAACACTCGGTGTACTTTCTCCAGTTTCATACCCAGTGACAAGTACTGTTTCAGGTTGCGGTGATGAAGAACGTACTTCGTCTTATCGTTCAAGTTAGGTACCAGTTTGTCTGTGGGAGCACCGCCAAGGTTCAGGTCCTCAAGAAGTTGCTGACAGTAGGGAGAGAGCATTTCCTCTGTTACCTTTCGCCTTTCTGGTGCTAGGGGGTAGTCATTGTGAAAATCGTGTAGTTCTTTGGGGTAGCTGAGGTCTACTTCCAGTATATATCCTTCACCTCCATCTACAGGGATGGTCATGAGGTTCTCGCGAAGTTCTTCCACTTCCGGGTCACTCAACCATCCAAAGTTATTAACAGGGAGCGCTTCAGACATAGCCCAACCGTAGAGATTGTTTGCGTCGAGATACATGATATAATTATTTTCTAATTCTGGGTTATAACCTTCTACATAGCGATTATTCGCTCTTGCAAATCGATGGGTGATCATCGAAATCCCACCCCTTAACCCTTCCTCCAAAAACAGATACATATCGGGGTCTGTGAGTAATTCCAACTCCACGCCAGTCATCTTTAAACATGCTAACCAAGAAAGACCGGGAGAGGTGTAAAAATGACCTGGGTCGAGTTGGTAGTACTCCAGACAAACTTCTCTAAAGTTTTCAAACACATCTGCTAACAGTAAAACGTCCGATTTCAAATACAAGTCGTGGTAGTCTCCTAGATTCCTACACTGAAATTCTCTAAATACATTCTGTGCATGTTCGTAGTCTGCTTGTGAAATCGTGCTACCCATCAACGAACTATAAAAGCAATCGATATGGGGTAAACAGGTTTCTTCAAACTTGCCAAAACTATTCATGTATTCATAGGGGTACACCCCCTTCCTCAACAAGAGAGATACCTTCTCACTCTCCACATACTTCTTCAGGGTCTTAAACTTATCATCTCCTTCCTTACTTAGATTCATTACTAATTTCTCTAGTGAGCTATTCAAAAACTGAAGTGAGTCTATGAATACTAAATCCCCAACTGAAAATGAAATATACTTTTCCGTATTATTGGGTATACAACTAATATTTTCTCCCTTGATTTTTCCGAGTTTTTGTAGAATTAAATGTGAGTCGTACCCACGAAGATTGTGAAGAACAACGGGTATCTTTCCTGTAAACTTATAATTCAAGTTACAGTCATTGTGGGCCGCCCCCCTGTACACCCCTGTCAAATGATCATGATCCCTTACCCTGTCCGCGCCCAATTCCTCATTACAAATGTGACAAAGGGTTGCTGCCTGAAACTCCCGCTCCTGTTCTTCACTAATGTCCGTGGGTACTACCATCTTCAAGATTTCCCCTATCTGCTTTCGTTCTTCAATCAAACAGTCTAAAAACTTATCGACACAATCTTCCCCGCGATAGAGAACAGGCGGGAAGCAATATTGCTCGACAGTAGATACTACAGTGTAACAAAACCCACTGGGTATATGATGTTGCGTTTTTTGTGTAAAACTTGTACTAGGGTCTAATTCTGTATCATCACAATTCACTAAAATAGATTCGAAATCTGCATAAATGATAAATGGTACTTTTAACTGTTTTTGCACGTCATTGTATGACGGTGTTGTATGGTCTTCGTCAGGCAGTCTGATTTTCTGGGGTCCGTGTTTACTACAGTGAGGTTCGTGATCTTCTAACAAATCTCGCCTGACAAAGCCATGCAAACAATACATACAATAATAAGCCTGCCCATTGTGTTGATTAAGATTACTTAGTAGTCTACTTAAATCCCTGATTAAACAGTAGTGACGCGTATCATCTTGAGAAAACAGTAACAAATTCACATGTAATTCTTTCTTCTCTTTCGTAATGTAAAGGGGAAATAGCTCTTTATTTTCATACCCAAAGACATTGATACTAATTTCTCTATTCTGGTTCTCGAATTTTTTCACTTGATTGATCTTAACGGGGTACTCGATTCCTGACATATTTAGTTCAGCTTCATACCTTTGATAATTGTTGACGCGGCTTGCGTGATGGCTCCAGTGAGTGGGGTGTTTCGCCGCTAGTAATGACCATAAAAAGCATTTTTCATCTTCATTTTGAATGTTGAGCACCGCTTTCTTGTCTTTGATCTTCTTGGGTAGAGGTATGTAACTCGATCCCTCGAGAGGAGTGTAAGCAGCGACTCCTAAATCGATTTCCAACACCTATGATAGCAACAATACTTTATTAAGCGGTGATATACAGTTTTAATGTATGTACATACAGCAGAAAATCATCGCCGGTCGAGTGATCCCCTTTGTGCTATAACGATGGTGCAATTTAATTACCTCTTCCAATAACCATCCAGACCCTTCTCTCTGGTATTCCAAGAAAGAGTTCTTGATCTTTTCCATTCCATGCACGTAGTTTTTTTCAATTTCTGTATCATTGACTGTAGTGTAGCATTTGGTGCGAAAATGGGGGGTTGAGATCTGGTCCTGACCGTCGGGGCTCGTTTTAACCATCTTCACCTTAACACACAGAAACCACTTAATCCCGCGATGTTTTTTGAGCAGGGTTTTCAGTTTTTTGATGATGGTCTTTCGTTTTCCTCGCAGGGTGAGCAACAGATCATATTTTTCATTCTTGTTGGGTTTATATTTAAACGTGGTCACATTTCCACCAAGCGCGCATTCTTCAGTCTCTCCACCACCTATTTGTACATCATCCTAGAGAAAAGAATTAGTTCTTAGAAAAAGTTACTCTACAAAGATCCGATATGAAGATAATAGAGGCTTACCTACCACTTCATTATCCCCCAGAATTTCTCCGTCGTATTCTTCATACATCTCCGCCGGTATGTTTGCTAACTGAAATCGAAAAAATTGGTATATAAGACGACTTGAAAAACTATGTATCTTATGGTTAGTAGAGGTATTGACATATTCTGTGGTTTACATGATTATAACAAAAATTAGATTATGAATTATATTCACCTCGTATTCAATAATTTCTGCCTCGGTCATTGTCTTCCGTTTTTTCGTCGGTGGGGCGTTTTCTTTTTCCTCTACTTTCCGTTTTGAAGAGCCACCTCCGCAGACTTGTTCATGTCTTTTTAGGGCATCCTTCCGATTAAACTGTTTCCCGCATCGTTCACAGGTGAATAATCGCCCACTGTGAATAGCCTTTTTGTGCCTTACTAAGTTCGTCTCTTCTGTAAAGGACTTGTCGCATGCGTCGCAGTGAAAAGCCATCCTTTTACTTACTTGCTTGTTTTGATCCACACTCTTCAAAGGTTCGCTCGTAGTGACTAAAAGTCTGAAATCTTTCGATTTTATAGTCCTTAAAATGACTTCTAAAGGCTAGACTCATTAATTCATAACTCCTAACCACCAGTCGCCGAAACACAGGATTTAATCTTCTCCAACAAAAGCTTCCTGCCAACTAAACATTAGTCAGTGATTCCGACAAAGGCGGTTTAGGCGATATAAACCAATTAAAACATAAGTACAGCTTCTTATTTAAGTCTGCTAATTAAACACATCATCCTAACAAAAAGGCTTCAAAAGTAGGCCCAATCAGAACGCTTGTCCAACGTCTTTTGACTTCTAAAGGCTAGACTCATTAATTCATAACTCCTAACCACCAGTCGCCGAAACACAGGATTTAATCCTCTCCAACAAAAGCTTCCTGCCAACTAAACATTAGTCAGTGATTCCGACAAAGGCGGCTTAGGCGATATAAACCACTTAAAACATGAGTACAGCTTCTCATTTAAGTCTGCTAATTAAACATGTCATTCCAACAAAGGAAGTCAGCTCATTAATTCAAAAACTTCGTTTTTTAAACAAAGGATTTTGAATTGTGTTTTAAAACACCTTCCCCAAACCTTTCCAGGCCCCGATTTCGATCAGAACCTCTACTCGGGCGGCCGGCCGGTCTTCCCATGATGGTTGGATGTAGATCACCCCTCCCCCTACCTCACTGGAACCTCACTTAGAATAGCCGTTACGTCACCTCTGTAAAAACCCTGATGGGGGTGGGGTTGATCCACGATCCACATGATCCACGATCCACATGGCGTAGAACTCTCATTTCATATCTACTCGTGTTCACTAACCTTCTTGGATGCCCCATAACATCCCATGTTCTCTGAAGCCTGGGCCCGGTTGTACGAAGAGTGGATAGCGCTATCCGATGGATAAATCTTATCCAGTGGACAATGCAAGACGATGCTGTTGTTCAGTAAATTTATCCACGATAATGTATTTTGATTGAGCGATGAAGCAAAACGTTATCCAAACGGCATCAAAACGATAAAGACTAGTACTATTTCAAAGTAGTTTCAAAAAATTTAACCTCTTCTAGTTATCCAAATTAAAAATTTAACCTTTTCTAATATTCTTTGTTTCCAGAGCTTAAACCAAAAGAGTTACGAAAGATAGCTCGTCCTGATTTTAACGCCATCAACGAAGAATCCCTGAAGCTGTTCCATGTAGATGAGAAAGACGTCATACGTGCCAGGCGAGAGGAACGCAGAGTCAGGCCAAAGAACAAGAAAGATAGGAAAACGTTAAGATCCCGCAAGGGGAAGAGGCTTGGCCTCGAAATATCCGACGTAGATAAAGCAGAGAAGGAGGACAGGAAGAGTTTGCTTAGAAATTTGTTGTTCAGGCTATAAACGATAAAAAGATAATAAACGGTCATGAAAAAAGCATGATTAAAAAAATAATAAAATGGCTCTAAGTAAGAAGCACAATACTTACCTTTTACTGAAATATTGAGTATAGCTTAGGATTCCTCATATCTAAAATTTATCCGCCTGTCAACCATTTTCAAATAGAGAAAGACTGTACAATGTTCAATTCGATTAAGAAAATAAACGCAAGAATTGCTGGACGTTTCGATGACATCCTTATTATTTTCTTAATCAAATGCTTATCAAGATCCATACTAATGTTCAATTCAACAACATCTGTTTATGTCACAAAGTTTAAAAATGGGAGCGAAGTTGCCGATCAAACTCATCCAGGGTTATGGTTCTTTTTTACTCTGCCTGATAATTGTTTTCATAAAGTAGGGTTGCTGAAGGTATCACTTTTAAATAAACAATGGTTTGTATTATAATCGTTGTCAATTTGATTAAAAAAGGAAGCAAAATGAAAAAGAAAAAAGGAAAACAATGCACCGGGTTATGCTTTAAAATCACTAAAAGTATGTGCAACTACGTATGTACAAAGGATTCTCAGTTTGCGACATGCCGTATGAGGTAACAAAAATATTGCTAGTGGAAATAAATGCGTCTTTTTTTCTAGCTGATGGCTTCCCTACTCCGATGTCTTCCCCATCTCAATCTTTTCAATTGCTCTCGTAGAACGCCATGACATTCCTTCATAATGCTTAAAATCAAGTTTTAGTTTATGAGCCGTGAATAACCATATTAAGAGAAGAGAAAGAATCACGAGAAGAGAAAAGAATAAAGAATGAAAAAAAGAAATAATGAAAAAGGGAGAACAGTCTAATTGTTCTTGAAACTTAGATTTCTTGCTAAAATTTGTTAGGTCACATCAACACAATTTCTTTTTCACTTACGTGTAAACCTCATCACGATTTCCCAGCCCACGGTCATCAGTAGCCTAGCAATTAACATAAATAAGGTTTTTGGTTCGCATAATATATATATATATATATCGCGGATTTTTAAAGATGCAAATCAAGACCAAGACAAGTGTAAGACTGGGAACGAGCACCACGAACAGTTAATGATTTCAAAAATACATTTTCATTACGAGAAGGACAATTTCTAAATTAGTAATTTCGGAAAATTATGCTGTCATATATTAAATTCTTGAAGAGTTATAAGCATTTCAAATGTACCGAAAACGAAAATGATTGCGAGGCTGGTAGCCTCTTTGCTGTTGTTTCCATACAAACCTTTCTAATTTCAAACATCTGTAGCTTTTTATCATTTAATGCTACACCCCTGAAATTTCGGAATATCACTAATTTTGATATACTCTTTGTAATGAAAGTTTTGTAGTCTTCTATAACTGATGAACTAAGGGATCTCAAGGGACACGCCCTCTTCCATATTGTTTATATCGCTTTCATTTTTTTCAAAAAAAACTAGTTTCATATGAATCGAATTCCCAAAACTCTTCACTTTATGAGCTGTTTTATAGCCTTGGATTTGAATGACAAACAGCCTTCAAAAATATCAGTTTGCCAAGTTCCGCCCACGGAGTACGAAAGCACGAAGAACACTAAGGCAATCAGTGGTATGTTATGCACATGAGTTATTGAAGGTGTTTAGGCAATTTTTTTGTATATGTTCTTCATGAACTTCCTTGGACTCTTGGGCCCGGTTGTACGAAGGTTGGATAGCGCTATTCAACGGATAAATCTTATCCAGTGGATAAATTTATTGGATAACAACATCGACTTATCCACTGGATAAGGATTTATCCATCGGATAGCGCTATTCACCCTTCGTACAACCGGGTTTTTTTCTGTCCTTCTTTCCCTATGCTCGTTTTTTGTTTTGTTTCCCCCTCCACATAATTACTACTTGTGAAGTTAATAAATAAATAAAAAGATGGTTTATGCATTTTGTCAAAATACGTGGTATCGATGGAAAGCTAATATTTATTAACACTCGTGCTCCCTTGATACATGACTAAACACTTACTTCAGTAACCATGTAATAACTCTACTTAATCACTCTCTTTACTCTCTAATTACTGTCTTAATTATTTAATTAATATTACTTTACCAACTCATCACGCTCCTCTTTACACCTAAATCATTTCAAGATGAATAAAACGTCGTGAAGAAATATTGATTTGTCACTGATTGGAAGGCACTCAGGGAGTCAAGAACTAGGGACATTCTTTGGACTTTGCATTGTCTGTTGCGCAAGGTCGCCAAAAAGGTAAGAGATAAACATGTGCGAAAAAAAAAATGGAATAGATCTTAACAGTTCACAAGACTATAGTAGCGGCTTTCGCTGCCAACCATCTCATGCACTTGTTTTGAACTCGTTGTTCTCCCAGAAAATTAAGGTTATTTTAAAATGCTTTTTAAACATAAAAAAACTACACGTTGGTTTGAAGATATGAAGTTGATCTTCTCCTATTGAAAAATATTTCACTCGTTCGTTGCGCTCACACTTGAAATATGTAATAAAAAGAAAATTACACGTTGGCTTGAAGATATGAAGTTTATTTCCTCGTGTTGAAAAATATTTCACTCGTTCGCGTCGCGTGAAGTATTTTCACCACTCGAAGATGAACTTCACATCTTCGCGCCACCGTGTAATATCCTCTATATACTACTTAAAGTCTTTCTATATTTTGCTAAAACCTTGGTCATGAAAGGATCTGCGACTTGCATCATTTTATTGAAAAAAAATTATCGGCGAAGGTTTTCTAAGTATTAAAATAATATTAAGGTCTATTAGGACTTGAGTATGAATCATGACTCTGCAGTACTCTTACATTAAGAAGTTATCTGAAATCAAGATAAAGTTTTATTTTTTTGTCTCTGATTTTTTTGATACTAAGTCTATCCCACTTCTCGTTTTCTTCCTTTACTTTATACTTTTCTCCGCCCTTTTTCTTTTATTCTCCTGCTTCTTCTTTTTCGTTTCAGCCAATTCTCGAATCCCTTATCTACCATCGTAATTTTTTTCTATCTTCATTTATTCTCAACTCCATAAATAATTTGGTACGATTCAAACAGCTTATAATCCTAATAATGTTCAAATTGGCGCAAATTAATTAGCTCATCACCATAACTTACAATAATTACGTTCATTATATTCTTTTTCAGTCATAATGTGGAAGTGCCTTGTTTGCTTGGTGATTCTTTTTCACTGTGCAGCTTCTGTTGAAGGTAAAACTAAATTACGAATTATATATTGACCAAGTGAAGTTTGGGTAATTCTTACTATAACTTTGGTAAAGACAATTGGTCCACGTATTGAGACCCCTAAAAAGATGTATCTTTGCAGAGATAGCAAACTTGGTGCATTCTGGTTAAAAATTAATACACATATATTAAAAGTGACAGGTAACGTCTGTTACCAAGAAAGCCAGTATATTTAGATTTCTCCTTCATTTTTTATTCATTTTTTGTTTTATGCATTGATAGCTATCAAACCTTCCTTGTACCATGCTTTCTGTTAATAAAGTATATATCTATATATTTCAAAGGTGGAAACTGCGTTCCTGGTCAGAAAAAGTTTGACGAATGCAAACGATTATGCGTCTGTTCTGAAGACGGCACCTTGACTCAATGTACTCGTAAGAGGAAGGAATTTACCAGTATGTCAGACGCAGAACGTAGTCTATATATCCAAACATTAAAGACTGTCTCAACTAATGAAATGTGAGTTTTTTGGTCTATGTGAGTAATTCTCGAGTCATTTTGCCTTGCAGGACGCCTGTGTATGAAGTTGGGCCGCAGTTCTTCTTTGCTCCACTGTTGGTTTTGTGGATTTAATAGGCCCTTTGCAGTTAACAGTCACGTGTCCGTACTGGAGAGCAACATTTTTTGTTTTTATCAGTTTAAAATGATAGTTGTTTTTAGCTACTTGCAAAAAATTAAATGTAAAGATGTGTAACCAGTGTGTCACGAAATGCAGTTTCATTACGATCTCTCGAAACAGGTCGTGTAAAGTGTTACTCTCCAGTAAATTTCACCCATGGGAATCAAAATGTTCATTCATTTGCTCTCAGTACTAGCACGTGATTACTGAGCTGTCAAGGGCCTATTTGGTGTGAAGATGAACCTAACCTTGAATGAATGAGTTTACTCAAGAAAGACAGCAATATCTCTTAAAAATATGTTCTATTACGTATTATATTTTCAAGATATAAGAAAGAGTACGACGACCTGATCACTCTTCACATATGGCATTTCATGAGTGGAATCCATAACATGAAACATTTTCTCACTTGGCATCGTTGGTACCTTCTCCAGTATGAAAACTTACTAAGGAAGGTAGATTGCACAGTCACAGTGCCTTATTGGGACTGGAGTATTACTTCTGGGGAACCCTGGGGAAGTGAAACCGATGATCTTTGGTTCTCTGGTAGCACTGGTTTTGGAGGAGATGGCGATCCAACCAATAATTACTGTGTTAGCGATGGGCCTTTTGCTGAAGGCTCATGGCAACTTGTTCCTGCTGCAAACCCTAGTTGCCAGAGAAGACTCTTTTATGGCAATCCTCCTGACAGTGTTGCTGTTGCTGAACTTCTAGACATCACTCCAGGAAATTTTACAGATTTTGAAGAGTCTTTGAGAGTTAACTTTCATGATACTGTTCACTGTTTGATTGGTGGAACGATGTGCTCACTTGATTCCTCTTGCGCACCTGAATTCATCCTACATCATGCCTTTATTGACAAGGTACGTTCAGTGAAAGCAGACTAAGTTATTGTTTTGAATTGTTTGAACTTAATTATAAAAGTAGAAGTATGTCCTAAACTAGACCGATGTAGTCTGGGAGTAATGCTTTTGGATTTTATAGACCGCTTTCCATTCTTCTGAGTGTCATTACTTGTAATACGTTTTGAGATACATAAGTTTACTCTGATAAGGTTGAATGGGAATAGCAAAACTTTACGCCAAGGTTAAGTCAGTTTATAAAACGTTCCTTGTTTAATAAATCAATAACCCTCGATCAAGGGAATGGAATGTGACCCATTTCCCATTTCCTGATTCGTGCAGAATTTTTATCAGCTGAATTACAAGTTTTCAATAGAATTCCTTCTGGCTGACAGCACATGGCTTTGGCCATCATTTGCAGCAGATAATGAGATTCGAAAAATTTTTATCAGCTGATTGACACCCAATTAAATTTACCGTTAAATTGACATTCCTCTACAGATCTGGGCAGACTGGCAGGAAAAGAGCAATGAACACAAGACAGTGTATTTCAGCTCGATCACCGATTCTCTCCCAGCGACCTATGGTGTGATGCCTTTAGAGGTAATCGACAACAATGTCTTACCAGGTGGTGTAAGAGTGGATTATCTTGATGTCAACGACACTGAAACTGAAACTTTTGTAAAAAGAATAAGAAGTAAGTGTTCTATATATTTTTTTTTACTTGACAAAAAAGACTGCATGGCGACAATATTTTTTCCGTCGAGATCAGAGACAGTATTTTAAGCGTTTGGTCTTGTTTATCATTGCGCGGCATCATTTGTGGCTATGCCTGCAATTGTCCCATTTCGATATCTTGATTGAGTGATGGAGCAAATTAAAAAAAACACAACAACAACAACGAACAAAGTAATTACACAAACACACACAAAGCAAAAAAACGGAAGAACAAGACCAAGACCAAAATCAAACAATCAGAAACTAGGGTACTAAACTCTAGGATACTAATATCGAACCTGAATGGTAAAAATTGTGTATTTTCTTTGTTCTCAGAACTCAAACCAGAGCGACTACAGGAGATACCTCGTCCCGATTTTGACGCCATCAACGAGGAATCCCTGAAGCTTTTCCATGTGAGTGTGGACGAGGTTGAACGAGCAAAACGAAAAGAAAAGAGATTCAGACCAAAGATCAAGAAAGACAGAAATACGCTGACAACCCGCAAGGGAAAGAGGATTGGCCTCGAAGAACCCGACTTGGAAATAGCAGAAAGCGGGGAGGGAAAGTAGAGGATCATTTAAAAACAGATTGAAAAACAACTCCAAGTAAAATCGTTGAATAAAGAGTCATTAGAATAAAGAAATGCCCTTTAAATGTTTTGCATTCTGTAGGATATGTCAGCTTCGCCCCCTCTTCCTTTCCAATTATTTGTACAGAAACTTTACCATGATTAAGGTATTATAATTTTTTTCCCTGTAATTCTTTGATTGCACGTTACGTCATCGCGGCAATGTTGATGCCACTTAACAAAATATTTCTTATTAGCACCCATTGTTAACTGCACCCATAGTTAATAGATTAACTATGCTGCACCACAGTGGCCTTCATGCTTTTGTCTTTTTTCTCTCTTGGGAATGCTTGCAACCCATCAATAAAGAATTGGAATGGACAGAAGATAATTAAGTTATTGAAAAACGAGCCACACACAATGATTTTTTGCCCATCCGTGTACGGAGGTTACTACCTTTGAAACAAAAATAGAAAATATCTCAAATAGTACCAGCGTACTTATGTATGCTATCAATGAGCCACCATATTCATTTCTAAGGGCTTGGTTTGCACTATTAAGATACCGAAAACACAACTGATATAATCTTTCTTAAGCAGCATCTAATGAGGCATATTAAAAACTGCGCCATGGCCGGCAATAGACCCTTTTTACTAATGCGGCGGCCATCTTGAATTCTGGGATGGCAATGGCGGCAAACGTAGAAAAATTTGAAGTATAGGGTGGCGGGGTTAAGTCTTGGCGTTGCAAATATTATTCCATCTAACAAAAAACTGCTTTTTAGATGTGCTTTTCATTGAAAAGCGTAAAGTTATATCAAGACATCCTGAGAGCTTTACAGTCTGCCAATAGTTGCCCCCTCGGCATCCCATAATATCTCAATTAAAACAATAGAATTCAAGATGGCTGCCGTATCGATAAAAAAGTCCATTGGAAAGCCCCATGATATTCCCGTATAAAGGAATTCAGAGTCATGGCTTGATTATTCCATTGCACCCCAAGTAAACAGAAATGTTGATGCCCATGTATACGAAATTATATCGTATTTGAAAAAAAAGCAGAAAGAAAACAAAAAACAAAAAAACAAGAAGTGGCCATGAGTAATCTGGTTTTGAGTCATGTTGAAAAGACAGTACAATTTGATTGAAGATGAAATAACAAAATAGATAGTATCAAGAAATATGGTGCAATGCCTTCATCAGGTTTTGGGTCTTGCTGCTATGGAGAAATTTAAAATTCAACAGTGAACTCGATGGCAGAGATGCAAAAATGTCGGAAAAGAAATTATTGGTTTCCATCCTTTAGTTTTTCATTCGCCTTTTTCTGCATGAAATTTTGCAGTTTTATGCACTCGTTGCAAAACAAACAGAATTAATGAAAGAAAGAAAAAAAGAAGAAAAAAAGCAAGCGCCATTGCAAAAAAAAAAAAAAAAAAAAAAGCGCTATCTTCCTGATTTCTTCACTTCATTTTATTTTTCTGCCTCTAAGTATTAGTATTAGTAATGGATTCTCAAAATTTTCTTGAATGCTCGGCTAACATGAAAATACAAACGAAATGCTACAAATTCCATCGAGAAAAAGTGTGATTTATTTATCATTTATTTTCTTTCATGTTAGCCTAGCACCCAAGATAATTTTGAGAAGTGTCCATTTCTCACGAATCGAAAATCTTAACTTTCATATTATTGGCATTGTGGCCACCTTAATGCCATCATGCTATTGTGTCGTTTAGCAACAAGAGCCCAAATGGACACTTATGTAAATCTTAATGATTAAGAAGAAATTTTTTTCAATGATGAGCAATAATGGTAAAAAGCGCCAAAAACTGGACTTTCGTATGAGTTTTGATCCCAATTTTCGTTTTGGGTGAACACTCAAAACCTTTTTTAAACAGTTAGAAACTGATGTACTATGATAAATGCCTGTTTGAAGCGGTATTTTCAATTTTACGAAGATGTTTTGTTGCATTTGTGTTAGAATGTTGCTTTGTCAGGCTTTTTTATAGAAAATATATGGGAAATAAGCAAACGAAGACCTAAACCTCATTTTGGAATAAAATTTTTGCTTTTGGTTAACGCTTTGATTCCATTTTCATCGGTCATCTCCACTTCCAAACAAGTTAAACTTTCTGAATAACAAGATTTTAGCCTTGTACAACAGCCTTTCTTCAAGAAGATAGTTTTTGGCGCTCACTGCTTGAATACGAAAAGAATTCTCTCTTAACTGAAATGATAAAAAAGGAGAAAAGACATGAAAAGAAGAGAAAAATGATAAGGGAAAGTAAGTACGAAAGAAGGAACTGAGAAAAGTTGAATTCAAATATTGAATATTTCTAGATTTCTTAACGTTTTGACAAAACTAGATTTTCATGCAAACTTACTGTCATTTGGTCTTCACTGGCATGGAAACCATGAGGACACGACCTCGGAGCCGTCGTCAGTAACCTAGCAACCAGCATCAATGAAGATTCGTGACATCAAGCACGAAGATATTAATTTCCCTACATTTTCCACAATGAAGAACAATTTCTAGAAATTACTCTGAAATTGGGGAGACAAGGGAAAAAAATAGTCCCAATATACGAAAGCGCAATTAAAAAGGGAAATACATTTGAATTTTTATGTTATGTGCGAATTTTCCTACGAGCCTTTAGTATTTTTATGGTGAAAAACTCTTAGGTAAAAAAAAATTGTTTGAGCAGCGTTCTACAACGAATATGCGCGCGCAACATTAAGGTGCTTCCCACTGGGGAGCGTGTATAAAAGAAGTTTTGCCTACCTAAATATCTTCAACGGAATATAAGATATTTGTGTAAATTCTGCATGCGTGCGTAATCTTGTAAATAATGTTGCGACAGAGAGTCCCATTAACCCAAGTGCGTAAATAATACATATCCCGGCACTTCGGTAATCATGTCATAACTTTTCATAATTACTTTCTTAATTATTCAATCAATATTGCGTTAATAACTCACGTAATTTCTCTTAACATGTGAATCACTTTACGATAAATGAACGACTGTAAAGAAAGAAAGAAAGATTTGTTATTAAGTGGAAGACGCTCAGGGGCTCAACAACTAAGCAACATTTGCTGATCTGTGCACGGTGTTTGCGCAGAGACGCCAAAGGTAAGAGAAAAGCTATAAAATTCCTGAAAAATTTTTAAAGTATATTTTTTTATGAATTAGGTTCATTTGTTTTTTAAAGCTGTGTTAAGCAAAACAATGGTAGTTTAATCTTTTTTTTTTAAATCTCTTTCACAAACTCTTGAATTATTTTCTCTCTAACACTTTTGTCATACCTCTCTAATTCTTTTTACAATCGCGCAACACTATCGGTAGACAAGAAATACGCCGCCCAACTTGGATTACCTTACATTGATTTCTCCTTTTGTAAAACAATATTTTTTTTGGCTTTTTTTCGTTTTCTAAGCAGGGGAAGACTAGTTAGCGATTAGTCTTTGAGCGCGAATGGGCTATTGACTCATATGTCATGTGATGGTGAGAGGACTAATTGTTTTAGTCAAATCTTAATAGTCGGTCAAATATTTAGTTCAAACGAGTCTTGAATTAAAGTTAAATTCAATATTTTGGCTTTCAAAGCCAGCACTTATAGACTACTAGCAGCACACCCAATCACAATGCAGCATTGATGATAGACCGCTAGTCGGATTTGACTAAGATATGATAGACTTTGTTGAAATGAAATTTGTTGAGCTCTTGACCCCCTCTCGACCCATATCGAAGAGAGGGATTTACCTTTCAAACCAGTAAGGCGATATAAGATGCATCTGTAATGGAAAAAGTATCGTACCCACCCAACTCCAGTCACGCAATTTATTCATAACTAGTATCGCAATGAAAAAGCTTCTGGAGAAGCTTTTTTGCTCGTGGTTTAGGGTATGAATGGGCTATTAAGGATTTAATCCTAAAGCTTTGAGGATATAGAATTCAGAAAGCGTGATAGGGAGGAAGAAAGAAAAGAAACAAAGAAAGAAGCAGGAAAAAACAAAAAAAACAACAACAACAAAAAAAAAAAAAAAAAAAAACCAAACCAAAACAAAAAACAAAAAACAAAAACGAAAAACAAAAACGAAAAACAAAAAAACAAAAAAAAAAAAAGAAGAAGAAGAAGAAGAAGAAGAAGAAGAAGAAGAAGGAGAAAAAAAAAAAAAAAAAAAAAAAAGGAAAAATGCGAAAAAGACAGAAAAAATTTAAGATCAAGCTAAGGCTGCTATGCTAGAAAAGTCGCAAATGGAGTGATTGGTGATCGAACTACTGGACTACTTAATTGACAACTCTTAAAACTCCAGTGTATGAGGGCTTAGCGTCGAATCCATGAGATGCTTTGTTTTATTATTCTAATTTCTGCTTTTGTTTACTGGCCTAAGAAGTGAGGCTTAGACTACGCATTAACTGAAGTTTAAAAGAATATTCAATTGCTGGGCCAGCAGCGCAAACAGAGCAAACATCTTCAAACCTCACTCTCTTTTTTTTCAAATTTAATCCCCCCAACTAAGCTAATATGTAATAAACCTATGAGGAGATAAGTTTCACCAGACGAGAAGACTTGGTTTCCGTGGTGCGTCCAAACGATTATGTCTGGAAAAATCTATATGATTTAAATGATGTCGTACTTAATGACTTATTAAATGCTACAAATGGTCTAAATTTCCTGACTATCTTTTGGCAATGGTAATTAGCACCATCTTCGCTTGTAATTAGCGTGGTGATTATCTTTCATCTGTCTTTAAAGGACTGAGAATTCAAAAAACCCTGCGCAATATTAGAAAACAAATCGGTTAGTAATAACTAAAGAGGCTAGTCCTTGGCAACCATTTCATAAACAAGAGTCCCTAACAGCTGAGCGGTAGTGAATTTTTGGTTTTAAACCAATCAAAGCACTTTAATTTGTTTATCAGCCGGTTTCATTCCCAGGTTACTGTAACCCAACTTTTGAGTATTTTTCAGTTTTATTTTGACTAAAATATAATATACGTCTCTACAAATATCTGAAATACGGAAAGGAAGAATAAAAACATTTTCACTTTAACGCAACGTTTGCTTCGTTGTTTCGAGCTTCAAAATTGCTTAGGGTAGGTCGTATTGTCCATTTATGTTTTGCGCGCCGCGTTCACTGCTCGGTTGGAAGGTCTCTTGATCACAGGACTAAGCAGGGGGTAGGGGTGGGGGATTTCAAGATAAAGCATACTAGATGAAAAACTATGCTAAAAGAGCTTCATAAGACTAGGGAATTTAGCAGCACCTTGTAAAGAATAGAAAAGCCATCCCGTTACCCATCCTACCCTTTCCAGCGGTTCTGGAGGTCGCCGCACACATGGTTGCACATACCCTATATGGCGATCATCGGAGATCATCAGATCATCTTTCTGAGATCATCGGAAATTAAGGTTTTAGGAAACTCTAATAGGTTTTCCTTTTTCTTCTTTTTATTAGCATTTCAATCAAAATGCCAAGGTCTTTCATCTCTTTTCTGGTCCTTTTCTCTATTCTTTGTGTTGCTGTTGGAACTACATATGGCGGATATGGTGGTAAGTTATGAAACAATATGTATTCAAGGAATATTTGATGCTACTTGAAATAAGACAAGAATGAGTAAGAAAGAAAGAAGGAAAGAAAGAAAGAAAGAAAGAAAGAAAGAAAGAAAGGAAGAAGGAAAGAAAGAAAGAAAGAAAGAAAGAAAGAAAGAAAGAAAGAAAGAAAGAAAGAAAAGAGAGAGAAAGAAAGAAAGAAAGGAAAGAAGAAAGAAAGAAAGAAAGAAAGAACTGAACTGAACTGTTCTTTATTTATACACGGGATTCCTTCAAATTATCACATTTGTTTTAAATGATAGTTCAGTGTAGAATTAAAATGATCTAGAATATAGTATAAATAGAAATGTATATATATATATATAGCTATTGTATAAATAATAAAATACATACAGAAAAAATTATAGACCATTGACAGACAGGTCAATATTTTTTAGTTTGGATTTAAAGTCGTTAATAGATTTGGCTTCTCTGAGATTTTTAGGTAAAGAGTTCCATAGTTTAGCACCTCTATAGTTAAAACTGCGCTTTAGAAATTCAGTTTTGGGGTGAGGTAGGCATAGTTTTGAAGTACATTCTCTTAAATTATAAGAAGTTTTTTCATGTACATGCGAAAACCCCTCAGATATGTTAGAGGGATATAGCTTGTTCACAGATTTGAACATAGAGACAGCAAGAGCCTTTTTGCGTTTATGCTCAAGATTTTCCCAGCCAAGACTTTGTAAAATATCAACAGATCTAATATCATAGTCTGACTGGGTTATGACTCTTGCTGCTCTGTTTTGCAGTTTTTGTAGTTTTTCGGCAAGTTCTTTGTTTAAATTACCCCATACTTCGCAGCAATAATTAAATAGAGGTTCTACTAAAGAATTATAGATAACGATTTGAGTATTAAATGGTACAAAAGGTCTTGCGCGTTTTAGCCCATAGATAGCTGAAGATATTTTTTTGCAAATATGTTCAATATGAACATCCCAAGTTAATGTCTCATCGATATGGACTCACAGAAGTTTACTAGATGATACTCTGGGGATAGCTGAGCCATTAATGTGGATGTACGGCTTGCGCACTAAGCTATTTAGCTCAAAGTGAGACCCTAAGATAGAAAGAGAGAGAGAGAGAGAGAGAGAGAAAGAAAGAAAGAAAGAAAGGAAAGAAGAAAGAAAGAAAGAAAGAAAGAAAGAAAGAAAGAAAGAAAGAAAGAAAGAAAGAAAGAAAGAAAGGAAGAGAGAAAGAAAGAAAGAAAGGAAGGAAGGAAGGAAGCAAGGAAGGAAGAACAACAAAAATGAAGGGGAAAAGAGAAGGATGGAATAAAAATGAAGATAACATTTTCGTTAGCTTAAAATAATTATCTTTCCGTCTGCAAAATATTAGGTCAAATGAACTGCAAACCAGGTACTAAAGTATACGATCGCTGTCGGCAACTCTGCCATTGTTCTTCAAGTGGTTCCCTGACAAACTGTACTCGATTGAGAAAGGAGTTTACCTCCATGTCAGCAGAGGAACGACGACTGTATATACGTACCTTAAAAAAGGCATCTACCCATCCAAGGTTTGTACAATCGGTTCTTTCGAAGCAGATTCCAATTGTAGCTTATATGGCATTCCGCTTACGATTATGCCTCAGGCTGCTAACCTTAGTTATGCGGAATATAGCCTAGGGGCGGTTAGGAACGGTACAGCTTGTGGCCGGAGCCTGGTGGTGAACGCGTGCAGGAAAGTGGGGAAACACACTCCAGAGCCTTCCTTTCATATTCACTATTTAGTTTGCGACACACAACAATCTAACGCTAAGCCGTTTGCAGGATTTAGGTTTAACAGATCAAAAACACAGTTTTTCGTGTTTGATACTCTGATCAAAACACTCGGGATGTTGAGAGAACACAAGAGGAGCGTAGGAAACCACGAACCGTAGCGGATAAAGATAAACTCAATGAATGATAAATTCAATCACTTAAGTTCAAAAACCAAAAGAAATTTGTATTAAGCAAAACCAAGGGGAAAGACTGAAAGGAAATAATATCAAAATTCCTGGGACTACAGATCCAACGAACAAAGGAAGGCAAATACTATGGCTGCACTTACATGTACTTCCATGTAAAATATTGTTTATTCCCAATGTCACATTTTTCAGGTTCAAAAGCTTGTACGACAAGCTCATCACTATGCACATGAAGTACTTCGCGAGTGAGATCCACCAGAAGATTCACTTCCTTACATGGCATCGTTGGTATCTTCTTCAGTTTGAGAATTTGCTCCGAAGTGTAAACTGTAAAGTGACCTTACCCTACTGGGACTGGAGTATTGTCTCTGGGGATCCATGGGGGACGGACCCTGACGACCTTTGGTGCGCAGGCAGCACTGGTTTTGGCGGGAACGGCGCATCTTCAGATCAATGTGTTGATACAGGACCCTTTGCTAAAGGTGTTTGGCAACTTGTTCCTGAGGCAAACCCAAATTGCCAACGAAGAGAATTCAATGGCTATCCTCCAGATTCTGTTGCTGTAGCTGAGCTGCTCGACATCGAGCCTGACAACTTCACAGATTTTGAAAGCAGCCTAAGAATCAGCTTCCATGACACGGTTCACTGTTTGATTGGTGGAACGATGTGCTCGTATGATTCGTCCAGCGCACCCGAGTTCTTTTTGCATCACTGTTTTATTGATAAGGTAAATTAGGAAGTGCAAAGGGTTGGAATGCGTTGCATCACTAATATATCGATAAGTTATAATATAATATTATTAGAGAAATTAAAGTGTTTCGTGAGGGGACTTTAGTCAACTAAAATCGAAGCGTCTATAAATGCATAATTAGCCATGCAGTGCATTACACGATGAAAGACATAAAGATACAGCTGGATACCAAATTATACAAAGTGTAACGTTAAAAAGCATGCATCGGAATAGGACTTGAAACAATGGATAATTATTCACAGCACCCTAAACTATTAATATCATATTGTAGGTCCATGTCCTTATTTTCTTATTTCGACCACTGTTAACAAAATGCTGAAGCTTATTTCAATTTTTTGATTATTATTTTGAAGATCTGGGCAGATTGGCAGAACAAGAGTGAATACCACAAAGAGGTCTATTTCTATGATCTTGAAGCTCCTCTTCCTGGTACTGGTGGAGTAATGCCTAAAGATGTGTTGGACTTGAATAATTTGCCAGGCGATGTAAGAGTCGATTATTTGGATGTCAATGACACTGAAACTGCCAACTTCGTCAAGGAAATTAGAAGTAAGTTTCGGAAACGTTAACATCTCGATCATGATAGTTTTCGCCATTCAACGGGGGCGACACGAGTGAAAAATGTCTGCGCATTAGTCGAAAGTCATTCATGCTATTGTAAACATAGGCAAATTTGATTTTCAAACATGCCTGGAAATAAGACTTCACAAAATGCCAAAACTAAAAGTCCTTGCTTGAAATTTAAAGCTAATCTTTCATATTGTATTATTAGAACAGTTTCTTAGTCTCACAAAAGTATACTCGTGAAGTGTTTTGTATTTTGTAAAACTCGTATTGTTAGAAAACGTGTTGAAAGGCACGCATGCGCAAAACCTTTTTTGCTATTGTGTCGTTTGGGGTAATGTTTCCCTGTCTTAAACCACTAGTTATGTCCCTTGGCAATAAGGTCTTTTTCGAGTCAAAATATTATCCGATTGGAAAATTAGAAAATGATAGTCAAGAGAATGACATGACGTAAAAGTATTTTGAGATCGAAAACAATTTCAGTCCCCGTCCACACTATGCCGGATAAATTTGAATCCGAATTTTTATTTATTCGGTTAGGCCTACCGTCCACACTAGTCCAGGCGAGTCCGGAACAATTCTTCACCGAAAACGAATATTTTCGAATACGGCCTCCAGAGTGGAACAATTTGAAAACGCCGGCTAGCCGCATTAGTGTGGACGGATTGTCATGGGAACATGGCGGGAAGGCTAAAAATTCACCGCAGGCTCAATTTCAGCTTCGATGCACATATGCTCAGATGTGCAATGAAGCGTTTTTGCCGCCTCTGATCGGACTAGTGTGGACGCGAAACATTTTATCCTTTTAAATGTGTGGACGGAAAACTTTTTTTCGGTTTCGGTGTGAAAGTTGCGGCTTCAAATTTATCCGGCATAGTGTGGACGGGGCCTCAGTGATTTCGGCAATCTTTGGTGATTGCAGAGTTAAACCCCAGGCGTATTTGAGTTGCCCCATGCTTCAATTTGCTGCTTGGCTCTTCTTTGAAATATTGCAAAACTTACCATATTTTCTTTCTACTTTTTTTAATACGTAAATAGACTTCAGCCCTCTGAAGCTTCAAAACATTCCACGTCCAGACTTCAAAGCAATAAGCACACGTGCTCTGAAACTCTTCCACGTGAATTATCAAAGAAGCAGCGAGGGCAAGGAAAGAACAAAAGAAATTCAGGCCGAAAATTGTAAGACAAAGAAAGCTTGGAGTAAAATCTCGACGTGATCGAAAACTTGGATTCAACCACCGGATTGTTATCGCAATGAAGTCAAAGGTGTCAGCAGCAGCTAGAGCCAGGGCTAGGAAACTAGCAAGGGCTCGTGCTTTGGCCTGGAAAAAAGCAAGAGCGAGAGCGAGAGCGAGAGCAAAAGCAAGAAGGAAAGAAAGGGCAAGAGCACGGGCATTGGCTAGAGCAAGGGCAAGGGCAAAAGCCAAAGCAAGAGCTAAAGCAAGAGCAGAGGCAAGGGCAAGAGCATTAGCCAAAGCTAAAGCAAGGGCAAAGGCAAGAGCTCAAGCAAGAGCTAAAGCAATAGCGAAGGCCAAAGCAAGGGCAAAGGCAAGAGCTCAAGCAAGAGCTAAAGCAATAGCAAAGGCCAAAGCAAGGGCAAAGGCCAGAGCACTTGCGAGGATTAAAGCATTGAAGGCAGCTAGGGCAAAGGCTGTGGCTAGAGCAAAGGCGCAGGCATTACAGAGAGCGAAAGCAAAAGCAAAAGCAATGGCGATAGCAAGAGCGAAGGCAGAGGCTGCGGCCAAAGCCAAAGAGGCTGCTAAACCATACCAGCAAGGAGGAGCCAATGTAAGCCCTACAAAACAACCAAACCAGCAAGGAGGAGCTTATGTTAAACCTGCCTATTCCTAGAGACAAGGTCGGAGACTGCTTGCATTTTTTAATTGTGGTGTAATCAAATTCGGAATGAGGGAAACCGTTAGATTTTTTAACGGTTCACATAATGTCGATAGGTAAAGGATACTAAACTAATTTACTAAACTTAAAATATTGTAAAGAAAATATGCAAGATTCACATCCTAAAATCAAAAGTATTCAAGTTGAAAAGTATATTGATATTATTGTTGCATGATATCATGACTCAGGTTGGATTGAAGAATATGAAGATAGAAATACTATAAAACTGTAGTACAAAACAAGGCAAGGATGAAATAATGTAATAAACAAGAAGCTCTAAAGCCCAGAATTGTGCGTGTCTATTTCTTCGGAGAATTTTTGACTTCTTAGAGCGAGATGAAAATAGCAGATATCGGAGATACACACTGTTGCCTTCAAACGATTGATTCAAGTCGAGGCATTTGGGTCAATACAATGAAATGTATGGAAACTGACCCAAATGTAACAATGGTTTGAAGGCAATAGAGTGTAACACCGATATCTGCTATTTTTTTGGTTTGAAAATTTCTGCACTAGCTTCCTGTCCATTAATTCCACACTACAAAAGCGCCCTAATAATGATAAAAGAGCTATCATCAGCATTTTCAATGCTCAAACTTTATTTAATAAGAAAATAAAAATAATAAATAAATGGGATTTAACAGTGTCATTTCTAGAGAGTAGCTATTCATCCACTGTAATCCCAATTGCTCAGCGGGACTCGAACCCTGGTTGCATTGGTGAGAGGCAAGCGCTCTCGCCGCTACGCCACCCGTGCTTCCCATTCCCATTTACCATTAATATAATTCGTTTTCCTTTTATCTTGACTATTTCTGTCATTTCTGTCATTGTAAAATTTATACTACACTTTATAGTTTCATATAATCCAGCAGGTTAGGGCCCGGTTTACAAGGATGATCCAGGAATACCACTAAATGTGATACTTCTTTTAGATGTCCCTTTGATATGAAAAAAAAAAAAAAAAAAAAATTCCCTATTTTTGCTCGCACATGCATGTAAGAGGACATTCTTGACACTCCGGTACTATACAAAGCCGTTTTTGGACTCTGAACGAAGGCCGCTGTAAGTCAAATGATGTGATGCAATGAACGTCCTGTAAACGAATGAAAAACAAATGACGCAGTTTTTAAAAAAAGCTGCATCTCAAAGGAAATGGAAATAGGACTATATTTCTGGCAACTCCATCATCGGTAGTTACTTCAGTCAAAAGACCAATATATCGGTCAGAGCCCGATATCTCATTGTATGTAAACAAGTGATGTAACTTATATAAATAAATTTAGCTGTTTTCTTTTCTTCAGAAACATCTGTCCCTAGTTTGCCTCACCATCATGTAACAAAGTTTTGTATGTTGAGATTCTGGGTACTAAATATGATGCGTCTTTAAAGTTGTAGGTTGCCTTAAGTCAAATGATGCTTACTTCCTGTGAACAATAAAAAACAATGGACTAATGTTTTCCAAATAGTTGCACCTTAAAAGCGGAAGAATGTGAAACTATTTTTGGCAGTCATCATCAGTTACACCAATATATCGTCCAGGGATATCTTGTTGTGTGTAAAAAAGTGATGGTTAACTCATAAGAATAGATCAGAATATGGATAATTTCGAGTCACAATTCAAGACTCAACCAGACGGAAAACAACTGGAGGGTACATCCACCATATACATTATCTATTCCTATCACTCGTAGATTATATAGAATTTTTATAGGTTTATAAATACCAATAGTCCCGTTTACCTGAACGTAAGATTAACCTTCCTTACAAAAACGAAGGGTCTAGTGTTTTTAAAAAGTTGCATTATTTTTGGCAAGTATCAATATTTAGACCAATGTATTGTCCAGGAATATCTCAATGTACGTAAACAAGTGATGAAACTCATAAGAATAGATCAGAATATAACCAAATTCGAGTTCCACTTGAAAACTCAAGCAGACATCGACTGGAGCGCAACTACAATATAGGAAGTGAAGCTAAGGAAATCAAATTTTGAAGGTATAGCCGTTTTTTATAGCCGCCATGTTGATGCCGATCAATTGGGCAATGAGGAGTTCTTATATTTTCTTTTGCTATATTCAACTAACATTACAGTCCTGCATGCTTTTCTTTTTTCTGGAAATAATTATTGAAAACGTCCAATAATTGCAACTACTGCAATTGCGCCCATTGAAAAGTATCATTGAGTATTTGTCGATCCCTTCAAATATCTAAAAATTCTGAAATGTAATTTGTTTATTTCCAGCATTTTTCATCATGAGAAAGATATTTTCCAGCCTTCTCGCTTTAGTAGCTGTGTTAAGCTATCATTATCCAGTTCTCAGCAAAGGTAAAAAAAAAGTATATATATATATATATATATATATATATATATATATATATATATATATGTATATATATATATTAGGAATAAAAGAATAAAAATCTCAATTTTGTTCCTTTTACTTTTAAAAGCAAACCCATGTATGACTAAACACTACTATACTAAGATGAACCCAAACAAGCAAAGACCCAACACTCCTAGTATAGCTCTGAATATATCGGTTGCCTTCACTATATTAAAAGTGTAATACCTTGGCTAGAGTTATGTATGAAGATGTTGCCGTTTATTATATTATTGTATAGATCTTTATACTGAATGGGAGCCATGGACCAAGTGCAGTGACGCCAATGGAAACGGAAACAGATTTCGACACAGATCTCGAGGCTGTGTCGATTGGAGCAACTGGGATTGCTGGGATAGGTGGCAAACACAGATGTGCCACGGTACTTAACTGAGTAGTACTAGTTAGATCAATGTTCGTATTTAGTATGCCGTGCCATAGCTACAGTGTAGCCGTACTCTAGTGGTAAAGTAGCTGCACCTAGTTTTACCGTAAAAGTAACTACGCGTTGTGATTGGAAGATCCGCATGAAAACATTGAGAAGCCATTCCAATGTTACGACATGTCGTAACGTGTACGTGCTGTAAGTCAGTACGTACCTTTTGTTTCTTGCTCATGAAAACCGCTTTATGACTACGTCCTTTGTCCATAGAATTGAAGTTTCAAGATTTCAAGATATATTTAGATTCGTTCTTCAGAAGGAAGTGTACACGTTCGGTGTCTTCTTGGAACTCATAGACATCGTGTTCTTTCATATGTGGCTTGGGGGTAGCTACTCGTAAACACGCACGTGTAAGCACCATAAATGTACCAGACAGTAGACCTTTAAAAGTATCAATAAAAATCGTCTCGTCCTCAACTACTACCTCTGGAAATCTCGCTAAGCCAACACTGTTTTCTCAGGTTTAGCCAGATTTTGCCTAGCTATTTCTAATTTATTAATTTAGTACTTGACTATGTAAAAAACCTGCTTCCCTTTTATGGTATTATTCCATACTAGATCTTTATAAAGAATGGGCACCATGGAGCAAGTGCAATGGCAGGTTTCGCTACAGATTTCGAGATTGTATTGACTGGAGCAACTTGGATTGCTGGGATAGGTGGCAAACACAGGCCTGCAACGGTACGTATCCATGGTTGAAAAAATTCATACGCCATTCAAAGTCAAATTGATCAGTTCTCTCTTCAGTTGGGATTGTACATGGTGGATGGTCTTCTTGGAGTGAATGGACAAGATGTTCTGTCAAGTTTGGTGGAGGCAGCCAATCACGAACACGCACGTGTACAAACCCTGCACCAGCCAATGGTGGACGAGACTGCACAGGATCAAGAAGCGAGACACAGAGATGTGCCACCAATATAGGTAGTGAGTAAGAAAGAATACATTGAATATTAACAATTTAATTGTGAAAGCAATTAATGATTAGAATCGGTTTTTATATCATTACTCGTCTTGTACAGTACGCCATGGTGGATGGTCTCTGTGGAGTGCATGGATAAGATGTTCAGTCACGTGTGATGGAGGCAGGCAATCACGAACACGCACGTGTACAAATCCTGCACCTGCCAATGGCGGTGCAGATTGTTCGGGAGACTCTTCGGAGTCAAGAGTATGTGGAGCAAACCCATGCTTAGGTAATAATCGCGTTTCGTAAGAAGATTACAATTGAAATACGTATTTTAGCTCAGGACCCGGTTGTACAAAATGTGGATAGCGCTTTCCGACGGATAAATCCTATCCAGTTATCCACTGGAAAAGGATTTACTCGTCGTATACCTCTACCAACCCTTCGTACAACCGGGCCAGGTGAAAAACAGTTTCAGTGGAAAATGGGAAAAAGGAAGTGATGTTAAAGTTTTGTTTAACTCTCCTATGTAAATTGAAGTGCGATGTTGAAGTTTTGTTTTATTCTAGTGGATGGCAAGTGGTCTGATTGGAAAGCATGGTCATCGTGTTCTGTCACGTGTGGTAAAGGCAACCAATCACGAGCACGCACGTGTACAAACCCTGCACCTGCCAATGGCGGGAAAGCCTGTGTCGGGGAGAGTTCAGAGACACATGCATGTGTGGCAACACCTTGTCCAGGTAACAATCGCGTTTCGTCAGAAGATTACCATTGAAATATGTATTATAATTTAGGGCCCAGTTGTACAAAAGGTGGATAGCGCTTTCCGACGGATAAATCCTATCCAGTGGATAAATATATTGAATAACTGCATCAATTTATCCACTGGATAAGGATTTATCCGTCGTATACCGCTATTAACCCTTCGTACAACCGGGCCAAGTGAAGAACAGTTTCAGTGGAAAATGGGAAAAAGGAAGTGATGTTAAAGTTTTGTTTAACTCTCCTATGTAAATTGAAGTGCGATGTTGAAGTTTTGCTTTATTCTAGTGGATGGCAAGTGGTCTGATTGGAAAGCATGGTCATCGTGTTCTGTCACGTGTGGTAAAGGCAACCAATCACGAGCACGCACGTGTACAAACCCTGCACCTGCCAATGGCGGTGCGGATTGTTCGGGAGACCCTTCAGAGTCAAGAGTATGTGGAGCAAACCCTTGCCCAGGTAACAATCGCGTTTCGTCAGAAGATTACCATTGAAATATGTATTATAATTTAGGGCCCAGTTGTACAAAAGGTGGATAGCGCTTTCCGACGAATAAATCCTATCCAGTGGATAAATATATTGAATAACAGCATCAATTTATCCACTGGATAAGGATTTATCCGTCGTATACCGCTATCAACCCTTCGTACAACCGGGCCAGGTGAAGAACAGTTTCAGTGGAAAATGGGAAAAAGGAAGTGATGTTAAAGTTTTGTTTAACTCTCCTATGTAAATTGAAGTGCGATGTTGAAGTTTTGTTTTATTCTAGTGGATGGCAAGTGGTCTGATTGGAAAGCATGGTCATCGTGTTCTGTCACGTGTGGTAAAGGCAACCAATCACGAGCACGCACGTGTACAAACCCTGCACCTGCCAATGGCGGGAAAGCCTGTGTCGGGGAGAGTTCAGAGACACATGCATGTGTGGCAACACCTTGTCCAGGTAACAATCGCGTTTCGTCAGAAGATTACCATTGAAATATGTATTATAATTTAGGGCCCAGTTGTACAAAAGGTGGATAGCGCTTTCCGACGGATAAATCCTATCCAGTGGATAAATATATTGAATAACTGCATCAATTTATCCACTGGATAAGGATTTATCCGTCGTATACCGCTATTAACCCTTCGTACAACCGGGCCAGGTGAAGAACAGTTTCAGTGGAAAATGGGAAAAAGGAAGTGATGTTAAAGTTTTGTTTAACTCTCCTATGTAAATTGAAGTGCGATGTTGAAGTTTTGCTTTATTCTAGTGGATGGCAAGTGGTCTGATTGGAAAGCATGGTCATCGTGTTCTGTCACGTGTGGTAAAGGCAACCAATCACGAGCACGCACGTGTACAAACCCTGCACCTGCCAATGGCGGTGCGGATTGTTCGGGAGACCCTTCAGAGTCAAGAGTATGTGGAGCAAACCCTTGCCCAGGTAACAATCGCGTTTCGTCAGAAGATTACCATTGAAATATGTATTATAATTTAGGGCCCAGTTGTACAAAAGGTGGATAGCGCTTTCCGACGAATAAATCCTATCCAGTGGATAAATATATTGAATAACAGCATCAATTTATCCACTGGATAAGGATTTATCCGTCGTATACCGCTATCAACCCTTCGTACAACCGGGCCAGGTGAAGAACAGTTTCAGTGGAAAATGGGAAAAAGGAAGTGATGTTAAAGTTTTGTTTAACTCTCCTATGTAAATTGAAGTGCGATGTTGAAGTTTTGTTTTATTCTAGTGGATGGCAAGTGGTCTGATTGGAAAGCATGGTCATCGTGTTCTGTCACGTGTGGTGGAGGAAGCCAGTCACGAACACGCACGTGTACAAACCCTGCACCTGCCAATGGTGGACGAGATTGCACGGGGTCAAGTAGCGAGACACAGATGTGTGCCACCAATAGATGTGGTGAGTAAGAAAGAATACATTGAATAGGTCTTTCCCTTTATATATGATTTAAGTTTTTATCATCGGTTTCCCTCCAGAGGTTTTGAAATCTAACAATTTTATATTTCAAAGATTCAAAATACTCTTTTTTCTAAAATAGTTTGTCAAGCAGGTCAGACAGCTTTTGATAGCTGTGGTCAGCGGTGTGTGTGTACAGCCAATAATACCTTGACCCAGTGTACTCGCATCAGAAAAGAGTTTACTGCCATGACAACCGCTGAACGTCAACGATACATACGAGTCGTTAAATCAGCATCTACTGATTCAAAGTATGTATCTTATTAATAGGAAAACCTCTTAGAAACAAATAATTTAGAATTTTGCATTCGTGGAGGGCTACACTATACACTTAATGTCTGGTTGCGAGGGAAATAGTTAGTTTTGTTGTTTAATAATAATAATAATAATATGGTATTTTATATAGCGTCAATATCCAGACGTTCAACAACGCTTTACATTTTTTATAACATTCTCAATAATAGAATTGAAAATTAAAAATTAGAAAATTGCTATTTTATTGATCAATAAATTTTTGTTTTAAACATACATACTTTAAATATTCCATTAATTTTAATAAAAGCTTAAAATCATAACAACTAAGAGTTATTAAAATTCTAAAAGACATTTGTTTCATTACATATATACACATTCATATAAGAAAAAATTTTTTTTTTGCTCAGTTGTACTTTGAAATTGCATTGTTAAGAACTTGTTTTTATAAAAATTGCATTTATATATTATAAAAATTTAAACTCATAACAACATTAGACTAATTACTGGTTAAGATAAATTGTACGTTTATTTAAATAGCCAGGTTTTAAGCTCCCGCTTGAAACTGCTAATTGATACAGAAGACCTAACATTTGGCGGGAGTCTGTTCCGTATCTCAGGAGCAGCATTCGAGAAAGCTCTTTTCCCATATGTTTTAAGCCTGAAGGAACCTTTGGTTAAAATATTTGATGATGCTGATCTCAGGGAGCGAGCTGGGACGCATGGCTTAACAAGTTCACGAAGGTAGAGAGAAGGAGCATTATTCAGAGCCTTGAAGGCTGACAACAGTATTTTAAATTCAATGCGCTGCTCAACAGGCAACCAGTGCAAGCGAAAAAGAATTGGAGTGATATGATCATGTTTGTGACGACAAGACACGAGTCGTGCAGCTGCATTCTGAACATGCTGAAGTTTTTGCAGTAAAGATTTTGGCAAACCATGCAACAAAGAATTGCAAAAATCAAGTCTGGAAGATATAAGGGCATGGACAAGAGTTTCGCATGCTTGATATATTTACGAATTTTCCATATATTTTTAATATGAAAGAAACATGACTTGCAAATGGAGGTGATATGGTTTTCCATAAGAATAACTCCAATGTCACGAACAATTGAAGACGGAGAGATATCAAAGTCAGAAAACATATTAAGTAAATTAATAGGTGGACTAGGACGATGAGCAGCCGCCGGCACGACAAGAATCTCGGTCTTATCAGCATTCAATTTTAACTTGTTTCTGGTCAACCCTTCATCAACTTCACCTACACAAGATTCAAGTTTGTGTGTGGCAGCCTCGAGTTCAGTCATTGAGGAAGTTTCAAATGTAATTTATAACTGAGTATCATCAGCATATAAGTGAAACTTAATGTCAAGTTTGCGCAAAATATCCCCAATAGGCGACGTGTATATCAAGAACAAGATAGGTCCCAATACAGAAACTGTGGGACACCACATTTGAAGAACGGCCTGTGGATACGCCACCCTTGACACTGACCCGAAAACGCCCATCACTTAGGTAAGACTTAAACCACCTGAGAGCACATCCACTCACACCGAACCTGTAATGCATCCTTTCCAACAAAATGTCATGATTAACAGTATCAAAAGCTGCAGAGAGATCCAGCAATACAAGAATAACAGAACGCTTCTCATCAATTGCTTTAAGTATATCATTATGCACCCTTAACAAAGCAGTCTCAAAACTATGGTGTTTTTTTGTAGGCAGATTGGAAAATTTCATATGAGTCATTATTATCAAGATACTTTATCAGCTGAGCAGCAACAACTTTCTCAATAACATTTGAGATAAACCTCAAGTTTGAAACAGGAATGAAACTAGAGAACTCCTCTGGTGACATGTTTTGCTCCTTTAGAACTGGTCTTATAAAAGCCTCTTTTAAGTTCGATGGCGCAGAAGCCGTAGATATTGAAAGATTTACAATATTTGTCAAAGCCGGAAGAAGTACCTCAAAGCAGTTTTTTAAAAGCATACCTGTGGCACAGGGTCAAGATAACATTACTTAGCCACTAAGGGAAGGATGAGTATTGAAAGATCATTTGATGAGATTTCCCTCAAAGATGTTAAATACTTGTCAAGTGCTAATCCTTCATTCACATTACTATCATAAACACAAGCATCGTCGAAACCAGCCTGGATAACCTTTATCTTGTTCTCGAAAAAGTCGGCAAAAGAATTAGCAAGTTCACCAGGAAAAAAAAAGTTCATCAGGAGAGGAACAGCTTTCTTATTTGTCAATTTCTCAAACGTGGAAAAAAAAACTTTCTGATTAGACTGATGTTCGGAGATGATGTTGGAATAAAATTCATTTTTAGTTGTTTTAATAAGAGCTCTAACCACATTACACTGATCCACATACAACTGACGGTCTATAGTCAGACAAGATTTCCTCCAAGCTCTTTAGATACTTATTATACGCTCTTTGGATGGTGCATGGTGGTCTAGTACACTATTGAGTACAGACTCATATCGATGAAGTAGCACAACAAGATCAGTCTTAGGAGAGGTAATCAAAAGTGACTCAGCGACTTCATTTGAAAAACAATCAAGATTAATAGCTTTTAATTTGCGGCATTTAGAAACGATTTTTTTCAAATGGTGGCTTCTTTATTAAAAGATCCAAAAAATAAATAAAACACAGGAGAATGGTCTGAAATAGCTGGATCAAAAACAGAGACATGGTCTATGATGTGTTCATCAGCCCTGGTAATCAGAGGATCGAAAAATATGATTTCCTTGATATGCAGCCTGCCTGACAACTGAAGAGCAGCTACTCAGCTACTTTAGAATTGTCCTCCACATGAAAATTAAAATCCCCAACTAAAAGAAGTGAGCCTGAGTCTGTTGAAAATTGTTCCAAAAAAGGAGAAAACTCCTCAAAAAAATTTAATTATTGAAATTGTTGCCAATGGAAGGAGGAGGTCTATATACAACAAAAATAGAAATGTATTCGGGAGAAGATTGTACAGTCACTCCCAATGACTTCAAAAGATTTAAAGTTATTAAAAGAAATTTTCTACATTCTCAAAGACTTCCTATACAACAGACCAACACCACCTCCTCTGCCTTTTCTAGCAACATGCTGGAATAAATAGCCTGTTGGTGTTTTTTCATTTACAATAAGTTGATCATTTGATTCATTTGACTTTAGCCAAGTTTCAGTTATACATAAACATTCATTGTTATTTTCAACAGCAAAATCTTTCAGTATTAAAGCTTTATTGCATATTGATCTTGTATTTAAAAGGCATAATTTAGAAGATTTACCAACCTGAGGGATATAAGGAATACGTGGAGGAACGGAAAGATTGGAGAAATTTACGCCAGCTTGACCTCGAGTTATGCAAGTAGTTATTGAGGTGGAACGAGTAAGGCGATCTTGAATATTTAATTGATTCGATGCGGCACATGAAGTAAGTGATTTTATAGCCATCTTTCCATTACCCAACATTAAAGCGCGCCCAGCTCGTTTGCCCCTGAATCGCCGAAGCAGTCCAATCGACTTCAAATATTCCATGTAGTCGAATCCAAAGGAAATCCAGGTGGATGATGACATATCGCTGAACAATGGCGGGAAGTTTGAAATCCACCACCCAAAGACTTCCACCACAAACACCGCGATACAAGGAAACTTCTTGAATAAAAAATAATATTCTAAACGACAATGTACTTATAAAAAAGTTAGGAATAATAAATCTGAAATAACCTAAGTAAATTTGGTAAAAAAGAGAGCTAATTCATAACCAGCTACAGTGAGCGTTTCAACGCTTCAACGCCTATACCCTTTACACTTTTTTTCCCGAGGCGAAGTCCAGGAAAACATCGAGACTCGAGGAAAAACAAACTCATTGTTATAGAGTAGTTGAGAAATATTGAGAAGTCAGTTTACGAAATAAAAACTTTATTTAGCAAACGAAATGCAAGAAAACTGACAAATTATTTTATAAATAGCATATGGTCTTGTAAAGCGAGGAGAATAGCAACAGCATTAGCCGCTCTATGGCGTCAGAGGGTAACATTTCACTGTTACACGCGAATGTTTACCGGCGACCTTCAGCGACCTTCACTTCACGCGAACAGCATGTGGTAGAAGATTTTACGTCGAGGGATAAGTTTCACGTGACAAGAATGGAAGAAAATAAACAAGTGCACGTGATCGATCCGAACGTGAAAAACGCTAGTGGCGTGATGTTTTGCTCCAATCACAAACAACAAAACATGAGCATTATTTTGCTGACTTTTTCAATACGAATCAGTGGAGCTCGAAGCAAAACAATAGAGATTTTCCAGTCTTTCTAGAGAAGAAATACAGACTTTTATTGAAAAAAAGGATTAGGGAAATACGCAAAAAGCGGATAGAAAGGCTGTTGTTACTCTTCTCACTATTTTCTTTTTTCGTGACTCTCGGGAAAACAAAACTAACCATTTCCCTTGCGACCAGACATTAAGTGTATAATATAGCGACAAAGCAGCGAGTTTGCTGATTATCGACTTGTTCCTACAAACAACAATATTTTGATTCTACGCCAGCTATATTTTAACCAAATGAGTCCCGTAACTGACTGTGAAACCCAGTGGAACCTGAATAGTTAAAATAGAAATGTGCAAGCATTTTTGGACAGGACATAATTCCAACTTTTTATAACAATTTCAAAGGTATAAAGGTCACTACGACAATCTTACTGCTCTGAGTAAGAATTTGTTCGGCATTTACGGGAAGAATTATTTCCTTCCATGGCATCGGTGGTACCTTCTCCAGTACGAAAACCTACTCATACAGATCGACTGCAATATCACGGTGCCTTACTGGGACTGGGCGGTTGCTGCTGGTAATCCCTGGGGTACATCGCCAAAAGACCTTTGGTATTCTGGGGACAGTGGTTTTGGAGGTAACGGTGCTCCAGCTAACTACTGTGTACAATCAGGTCCCTTTAGGGAGGGGGTGTGGGAGCTTCCTTCTTCGGCATCACCCCCACGATGCCTGAAAAGGAATTTTAATGGCCATCCTCCAGATAGCGCTGCAGTGGTCAGGCTGTTAAATTTGCAGCATTCAAGGTTCAATGATTTTGAGACCATTCTTCGTTCGGATTTTCATGATATTGTACATTGTTTGATTGGCGGTACGATGTGTTCAGCGGATGCTGGGGCTGCGCCTGAATTCACATTGAATCATGCCATGATCGATAAGGTAAGTTCGATGCGGTCAATAGAAATATGTGACATTATGCACACATTATTTTATCTTTAAAAAAAGCAACGTAATACGGGGTATTACGGCCATTATATTTACTAAGTGGTGTTTTAAAAACTAGCGGGAGTATTTTATCGGGTTTAAAAACACGAGGCGTAGCCAATTCTAGTATTCTCAAAATATAAAAAATATTAATGAAGAGGACGTTATCGGTATAAAGTTCCATACACGTGACGTGTATGGTTGCTCCAACTGATTTAAAAAGGCTTATGCATTATTCATTAATTTTTTTTGGATATCCTTCGATCAAGGCATTTTCCAATCCAGAAAACATTTGCTTTTCCTTTGATAAGATTATTCATGAATCTGTTTTGATTGCAGATTTGGGCTGCTTGGCAAAACAAAAGCACCGAACACAAGCTAGCGTTTTTCCCGACGATAAATACACCACTACCAGGAACGTCTGGACTCCTTCCCAGTCAGCTCATTGATAACACGGCATTACCTGGCGGAGTGAAGATTGAGTACGAGTGAATTCGAAGATGTGTGCATTGTAAACAACAATAAATTCTATGCTAAATTAATAAAAGCAACTGCATTTTTGTATAGATCAATCTATTACCTTCAGTAGTGCACTTCTCGGTTATATTTGAAGGAACATTATACCAATCTGAGGCCATTAAAGCAAAGTAAGGCATAAATGAACCCCCAGAATAAGCAAATCAACGAAGCGTCCCTAATGTCTAAATTAGGACAATATCATTCAAGATGCCCGTCGTATTGGTAAAAAGATACAAGGAAGCAGCAGAATATTAAATATGCTTTAATTTGTGATTTTTTTCATTTGTAACTTTGATGAAAATAGTTTAGAAGTTTGATCTTTTAAATCTACTTCAATTTGTGTTTATTGAAGGAAAAATGTAAACACAAGCTGAAACCAGAATGCATTGCAAGAAAATTAAAAGAAAAAAAAGAAAGAAAGAAATAGTTGGGTAACTATAAATATCAGGTCACCCATCCAGGTACTAATCTCCCTCAAAAGTGCTTGACTCAGTGTCTTGTAAGCCCAAGCTTTTTCCACTCTGGCACGATTTCAGGAAATTATAGCACAACAATAGGCAAGACAACAAATACCCAGATAGGGTAGATTATTTTTCCACTTCTAAATCAACGTGCCAGTGCGTGGCAGGTTGTGCAATGGATTAGCTGTAGATATGGTCTGGGGGCCGGCTAGTCTCTCCCCTGATGCTTCGGCTAGAACACAGTTCTGCGTAATCCATACACCCAAGGGCAGAGGGGACTTAATCGCCGTCAGGTCCGAAGTCCATACGACGCCCCATCGGATGTCTAGGGGGTATGGCATGAAGGCACTAGCTTTTTTTTTCCTTTTCTGTAATTTGGAATTAATTATCTAATTATTAAAGTTGGTGGACGTGGATTCGGTTCCAACCGCATTAAGAGTATCTTTCTTTTTTAACTCCCTCTTCTTCTTATCTAGCCCTATATTTTTTAAAATATTTTTCTCTTATATATATTTCTTATTTTTTTACACGACTCATATTAATGCAAGAAAGTTATTATTTTTGGAAAGGAAGTTTACTTTCTTTGATTAATGAGGTATCATCAGTATTTTCTCAGCTGAAACGTCCTTTAAGCATCAATATCATTCGTCTTCTTTGTTATCTATTTCTATCACTAGAAGATTCCATAGAATATGGTGTTTTTAATAAAATCCAAAGGATCACTTAGGGCCCCGTTTACCTAAATGTAGGATAAGCCTACCCTACTTATAGAGTGCTATCTTTTTAATGTTTTTTCGATAAGAAAAAAAAGCCCTCCTTTTTCCACCTTGATTCAAGAGGGTCTTGTAGATACTCGTGATACTATAAACAGCTTCTTTGCCTCTAATGGCATATTCAAAAGTCAAATGATGCTAAGGAGTCCTGCGAATATGGAAAAAAAGACTAGATGGCCAAATGCTTTTTTAAGCCTTAAAACTTAAATCGGAAAAAGATAGTACTATTTTTGGCTATCACTATCGTCACTGAACAGTCAAATGACCAATATATTGGAATTTCGTTGAACGTAAACAAGAGATAAAACTTATAATAATAGATTAAAACATATCTAAATTCGAGTTGCACTTCAAAAATCGACCAGACGTGCAGACCCTGGAGTGCATCCGCCATAACCAGTGCAGCCAAGGACAAAGTTAAAAGTCATCAAATTTAGAAGGTATTGCTAGTTTTTGAGGCTGCCATTAGGTTAGCTGAATCGGGCGAAAGAATTTCCATTAGAATATTTGAGTTACAGTTTACACGCCGCGTGAATTTTTTCTAAATTTGGTGCTTTGTAAAGACTTTTCATTAGCTTTTCATTTTCTTTGAACCATCATCATAGCCCTGCCTTTGTTTTTTAAAAGAGAGCTTTGCATTAGAATAATTTTTTTTAATGAGTGTAAATGCTGAAAAACATTTTGTTCCTTTTTGAATTTGATTTTAAAATATAATTTACTTAAACTTTGTTTCTCTTTGATTTTCAGGATTATCGTGAAATCAATTCAAAGTGAAAATTTCCATCACTTCTTGCATATTTCGTAATGGCGAAGACATATTCCTGCTTTCTCGTTTTGCTAGCAGCTTTTTGCTGTAATTGTCAACTAGCCAACAGCCAACAAGGTAAAAACATCCAGCCACTTAATCTCCGCTTCGCTTCGATTGTTACTGTGTCGCAGACAGAGGGGCAATGAACGAACAGTTATCCGCCCATTTTATTTATTTGACCCGATAAAATAATGTAAGAAATATATGAATTTTTCTATATCGACAGGAAATAAAATCACTAAAGAGTGCGATTAAAGGGGTTAATTACTTCAAGATGGCAGTGTAGAATAATTCTGTCCTTAAATTTCGAAATAATGAAAAAATGCTGCCTTCAAACCTTATCTCAGAAAATCTTACTGCGCCTCTGTTGTTGCGTTGTTGTAAGATAACTTTCGCCTACCAAGTTTTAAAAAATTAATTTTTTTTATTAGTACCTAACTATGGTTATTCTTTTATGGAATCTGATGCAATCGACTTTTTTTAGATATTTATACAGAGTGGGAACCATGGAGCGACTGCTTTAATGAAGAAAATGGAATGAGAGTTAGATACCGATTTCGAGACTGCTTTGACTGGGACAATTGGGGTTGCTTTGAAACGTGGCAAACACAGGCATGCAACGGTAAGCACGCGTGGCTATGAATTTCCTAAGTATTAATATGAAAAATATATTATTTTATGTAAAACTTACATCTTGATCCTCTCTTCAGATGAAATTGTACATGGTAGATGGTCTCTGTGGAGTGGATGGTCCTCTTGTTCTGTCACGTGTGATGGAGGCAGCCAATCACGAACGCGCACGTGTACAAACCCTGCACCAGCCAATGGTGGACGAGACTGCACAGGATCAAGTAGCGAGACACAGAGATGTGCCACCAATAGATGTGGTGAGTATATAAGAAAGAATACATTGAATATTAACAATTTGTGAATTAAAGCAATTAATGATTAGAATCGCTTTTTATATCATTACTCGTCTTGTACAGTACGCCATGGTCGATGGTCTCTGTGGAGTGCATGGACAAGATGTTCAGTCACGTGTGATGGAGGCAGCCAATCACGAACGCGCACGTGTACAAACCCTGCACCAACCAATGGTGGACGAGACTGCACAGGATCAAGTAGCGAGACACAGAGATGTGCCACCAATGGCTGTGGTGAGTAAGAAAGAATACATTGAATATTAACAATTTTTGAAAGCAATTAAGGATTAGAATCGGTTTTTATATCATTACTCGTCTTGTACAGTACGCCATGGTCGATGGTCTCTGTGGAGTGCATGGACAAGATGTTCAGTCACGTGTGATGGAGGCAGCCAATCACGAACGCGCACGTGTACAAACCCTGCACCAGCCAATGGTGGACGAGACTGCACAGGATCAAGTAGCGAGACACAGAGATGTGCCACCAATGGCTGTGGTGAGTAAGAAAGAATACATTGAATATTAACAATTTTTGAAAGCAATTAATGATTAGAATCGGTTTTTATATCATTACTCGTCTTGTACAGTACGCCATGGTCGATGGTCTCTGTGGAGTGCATGGACAAGATGTTCAGTCACGTGTGATGTAGGCAGCCAATCACGAACGCGCACGTGTACAAACCCTGCACCAGCCAATGGTGGACGAGACTGCACAGGATCAAGTAGCGAGACACAGAGATGTGCCACCAATGGCTGTGGTGAGTAAGAAAGAATACATTGAATATTAACAATTTGTAGAAGAACTTATGATTATAATCAGTTTTTATATCATTACTCGTCTTGTGCAGAACCCCATGGTCGATGGTCTCTGTGGAGTGTATGGTCCTCTTGTTCTGTCACGTGTGGTGGAGGCAGCCAATCACGAACACGCACGTGTACAAACCCTGCACCAGCCAATGGTGGACGAGACTGCACAGGATCAAGTAGCGAGACACAGATATGTGCCACGAATATATGTGGTTAGTAAAAATTAAGAAAGAATACATTGAATATCAACAACTTGTGAAGCACTTAAGAGTTGTCGATTAACAACGAACCTGTCCCACAAGTAAGCATCGAACGATTCAAAACTAAAAAGTCATTATCTATAAAAAGGAATCGTTTGGAAAAAAAATATTTGAAAAAGTTTACATTTTAAATCTTAATTAATTAAGGGCAATTTGGTTCGTGATTGTCAATATAACTTGTTCATTAATTATTGAAATAGCGTTGTCTGTTGTGATTGTTTGCTTAGTTTCTTTATTGTTGTTTTTTATATTACATTACCCTTTTTCATTTTTCAAATTCGGAAAATTTGATTTACAAACAGATATGATTTCTCTAACAGGTTGTCAAACAGGTCAGACAGTAGTTGATAGTTGTGGTCAGCGGTGTGTGTGTACAGCAAGTGGCACCTTGACCCAGTGTACTCGCATCAGAAAAGAGTTTACTGCCATGACAACCGCTGAACGTGAACGATATATACAAGTTATAAAAACAGCATCTACTGATTCGAGGTTAGAAAAAATATCTTTTAAGATATATTCTTCTAAATTCTTCTAATTTCTTCTATATTCTTCTAGATATGATGTTAGTAGGAAAAATGTAATTTTTTAGATCAATTGTCTGTCTTATTTTGATGAGTCTATGTTAGTCCCAATTCAGACAAAGTGTCATTCACTTCTGATAAGAGTCACACTTTGTTTGAATCACATTTATATTAGGCTTTTCCCTCCGTAGAATGACGTAGAAAAACAAATGAATTATACAATACTACTTATGAAAATGTGGCGTAGTCTAGTGAATAACGATGTGAATATTATATCCAAACTAAGTTGTTACTGCAGTTTTTCAGGATGAAAGGTTAAAAATATGATTATAAAAAGTTCATGGAAGTGAAAAAAAAAAAATTTTATTGCGTTTTTTTGTTTTTGTTTTGTTTGTTTTAGATATAAGGCTGAATATGACGCCCTTATTACAATTCACAAAGATTTCTTCGATCAACTTCACTCAGAAGATACTTTACTACCCTGGCACAGATGGTACATGTTACAATACGAAAATCTGTTGAGAAGAATTGATTGTACATTTACAATTTCTTACTGGGATTGGAGCACTGTTTCACAAACACCCTGGGCTACATCGTCAAGTGCTCTTTGGTATTCAGGCAGCAGTGGTTTTGGTGGGGACGGCAGTCCGCAGGGAAGTTGTGTTAGAGATGGTCCCTTCAGGGCTGGTGAGTGGGAACTTGTGCCGTCAGCTGCATCAAGGTGTTTGCAAAGATATTTCAACGGCAATATGCCAAACTGCGAAAATGTGAGAAGGCTAATAAGATTCCCAGCCAGGCAGTCAAGTGATTTTCTTTTTGGAATTGATGGACTTCACGGCGACGTTCATTGTTTGATAGGCGGAACTATGTGTGATCGAGATTCTTCAAGTTCAGCACCGGAATTCTTTTTACACCATGGCTTTGTGGACAAGGTACGTCTCCCAAATAATTAACTTTTGATTTTCTGGCAGTAAACTTTAATTTGTTGATATAATTCAAAGCTGCCTTTACTTACTGAACATTTCCAAAAAAATCTCTTGTTTTTACCTAAAAAATTCTATTGTTTTGAACCACAACTTGACTGGCGTGAAACAGCTATTTCAAAAAAAAGGCTGGTAACGGTATTGTTGCTTGCTGCATGCTGTATGTTGCGTGTTGTTTTCCAAGCTTGAAGGTATCATATTCACATATAAATAATTCAAGAACACAAGAAAATATGCCGAGACAACGTGCAGACAAAGTTTGGCGAAATGCTATTTCTTTGATAATTTCCAATGCACTCACATCGCCCATAGTGCATTTCGGGCTTGGTATGCTACATGCAACAAAACATTCACCAACTTTTTTTTGAAATAGCTGTATATGACCATTTGATGGAACTACCTGCGACGGTCGTCCAGGGTGTGGAAAGCTTAAGTTGTTGTTGTTAAATACTATGTTATTGTGCTTCAATACTGGGCTTAGATTTGGGAAGACTGGCAGAAAAGAAGCAGCGCCCATAGAACTGCACATTTTTCATCGCTTACCGCAAATCTTCCTACCACCAATGGTGTTCATGCACGTCAAGTTCTCAACAATGCAGCGTTGCCTGGTGGCGCCAGAGTGGAGTATGCTCCTGGATCTAGAAGTTGTGGTGCAGCAAGAGCAAGTCGACGTAAGTAATGATGACCCTTTCTTAAATAATCCTTCAAAATATATAGTATCCTAAATTGCCTCTGGACAAAAAGGGCCTCAAAGTTAAAGTCAGGGCAAGCCAAATCCACAAACCGATGGTATCCAATTATGGAGGACATAGTAATAGCTTTGAAATAAGATTGAAATTCTTTTGTTTTGCCTTCAAATTGAGCTGTTTTGACGTCACGTCTAATAGGTATATACATCAAAAGTCGTGTATTGACGAGCATCGCACGTTATTGGTCAATTGAACTATTTTATGCTTTTACTGTTTATCGCTCCAATCTTCTTATTTTGTGCTCTTTTTTTCTTTTTAAGTGATTTTTCGTGCGAATTAATTATTTGGTAATTTTACTAGTATATTTTACCATATATTCTGTAATTTTCTTATCAGTTAAGCAAAATTATATATCTAAGATAACTGGATTGATTATAATTTTTGTCTTGATTTCCAGCCATTTGTGCGGTAGTTAACGGCCGTCGTGTTTGTAGCCTGGTGTCACCTTCTAAACCAAGCATCAAGCTGAGCAAAGAAGCAATCAAGATGTTTGGATTGTCTCCAGAGAAAGCAGCAAAGATTGACAAAGTCTTGGCTGGTCTATAGTCGAGGCTGTTTCCTCCCTATTTTCTCTCGACCATTCTTGCTATATATATAAATTGCACGATTATGTATTCTTGTTGGAACTCTTTTTTTTTTGAAAGTGAATAATAAGGTTGTTTTGGATAACACTATTAAGTAAGAAGGATAATAAAGTCACATGATATTTAATGTAAAGAGAATAAATTAATTGCATTGAGTTTGACTGATTTACTGACACATTCTGGGACATTTGTTGGAGTACTAGTGACCCGCTTCGTGAATAATTTATGATTAAAAACCCTACAGATTATTGCTGTAGTAATAAGGCTTCCATTTTCAGCACTTTGCCTGACAATGTCAAGTTTCAGTCTACACTCTTTATAATAAAATAAAACTGTTCAGGCTTAAAAATTATTGAAATTAAAATAACAGTCTTTCCCCACTCATTCCAGTTGAAAAACGTCTGAGAGAAAAAAAATGTTTTAGGCATTTGTAGCCCCTTCGGTCGAAGCCTCATCACCAGAGAAGTTTCATATCTTCCAGACAATCATATACGCTATGGTACTTACATCAGAAATTATTGATTAAGTTTGAAGAACTCTCCAGTCCTTTAATATAGGAAAAGCGTCAAGCTCAAAAACATTGTTATCGGTACGATCTAGTTACCATGATTGTCTTCCCAGTTTGAAGTCAAAAACGATTTAAAATCCCTGGGTTTTGAACAGAATTATTTGTCTGAGCTGTATACATTTCATATTTCTTTTCTTCTCAAGCGTTACCGATACAAAATAATAGTGCAATAAGAGAATTCGAATTCAAAGAAAAAAGACTTTCACATGTGATGTCAATCATATAGAAAAATGATTTTCGGTCCTCCCAAATGAAAACCAGTTGCTCTTTTACTCCGACGAAGGACTAGCGTCCGAAACGTCGACAGTAAGTTTTTTCATCTTTTCACGGTGTATAATTTACCTTTTTATCATTACTATTTCATTAGAAGCACCGACGCAGCTCACACTAGTTTTTAGCTAGTTATATCTTCTAGTTGCATAAATAGTTTGTTTACTTTTTCTTCTTCATCGTTCAAAATTTTTTTTATTGAAATTGTTTAAGGTTATCATTGAATACATTTTTCACTTTATCTTAGCGCTTTTCGTGAGCAGTTGACTGCCGGAAATACATCACGACCTAACAGCCCTATTTGAAGCAAAAACGTATTGATGGATTGTAAGCATTCCCAAGAGAGTCAAAAGACAAAAGCATGGTGGCCATTGTGGTGCCGTTTACAACGGGTGCTAATGAGAAATCTTTTGTTAAATGGCACCAACATGGCCGCGATGACGTAACGTGAAATCGAAGAATAGCCACACACAGCAAGTTTTTGATCAGTGCACCTAGCATAAATTTCTTGCATTGCATATGTGAATTATGTCTTATCGAGTAAATTTTTCCGGGAAAACAATTCCGAGCTCCATGCGGTTTTCAAGCGACAAATTACCTTCATGATTATTAGCATGTTTGGATAGTGGACTAATAAGATTCAAAATAACTCATGCAGCCTTCATAAATCATAGTGCTGACATTCTGAGAGTCTTCCTCGCCTCATCTATTTACCGTCAGTCTAGATGGGTTGCCCAGTAGGGGTTTTGAAGAGGTTTGGTATAGATGACAAGCAATTATAACTGAGAACACTGTCATGTCATTAAGACGAGGAAAAACCATGGATCATAAAATCTTTTTATGATCTATTCAAAAACAGATTGCAGAACGAAAGCCGAAAATGTATTGAGACGAATCAATGTTTTCAGTTTGGTTTTGGTGGTTTAAAAGCCATTATATTGGAGTCAGAGAGAGAGAGAGAGAGAGAGAGAGAGAGAGAGAGAGAAGATGGGGGGAGGGGGGGGGGGATTGGTAGATATGACAAAGAAATGTAGCACAAAACAGGGAACTTAAGCATTTCGAGTATAATCAATATCATTATTATCATCCTTAGCAACTATGAAAATATATGTCAGGCATCACTTATACCCAAGTGTTATGATAAATGGATGGAAAACCTATAAGAGCGCTAGCACTACTATATATAACCCAACTTATCAAAGTCTTTTGCAGCCTTTTTCATATGTCAGAGTACAAATCCAATAGTTCCAGACATCTAAACGGTAAGAAACCTATATTAGAAGATTGGTCAATTGTGGTGTGATCATTTAACTAAGAAAATATATAATTTTGTTTATGACATTATGCTTTGGGTCTTATTTTATTCTTGGAAAGATGGATTTGAAATTTGACTTTATTCATATTGTTCGTTTAATATTTGATTCCATCTAGCTTACTACAATGCCAAAGAATGTCCCCAGCGTTCTTATTGTTATCGCAGCTTTGTGCTGTGAAGTAATGGTCGCCAACGCCCATTACGGAGGTAAATGAAACAGAGTTAAAACGATATATAACCTGCTCTTTTTTTACTAAGAATGGAAACAAAACAAAACAAACAAACAAACAAACAAAAAACAAACAAAAACAAACAAAAAAAAGAAACAAAAACAAAAACAAAAAAGAAACAAAAACAAAAACAAAAAAGAAACAAAAACAAAAACAAACAAAAAAACAAAAAACCGAAACAAAAAAAAAAAAAAAAAAAAAAAAAAAAACCGAACAAAACAAACAAACACACACAGGCAGAAACAAAACTTACAAAACAGAACAAAACAACGACAACAATAACAGCAAATACAAAAAGGTTTCGCAACAATAACAACACTGAATAAGCTGCAGCTAACAGCTGTCAAACTTTTGTTAAGTTTGGGATGGAATTAAGTTGTGTTGCTGTTTGTTCCAATGACACCCGTTTCGTTTTATTGGTAGTGATCGATCAACCAAAAAAACTCTAGATAAGACTCTCGTCATTTCACATTTCAAATACTTTGATAAGTGCTGAATAAATATGAGACTATACGCTAAAATGCCTTTAAGTAGGCAACAATAGTTCGCACCGATAATAGGCCTCTGAGTTCGATCGATAAACATGATGCATTGTTGTCTAATATTGTCATAAATATCACGTACCATATAATGCTGGCATCATGGACTATAGAACTTTGTAACTAAATTAGATCAAAACGCAATGCACCATGTAGAGATAACTAGCTAAAAACTAGCTAGTGTGAACTGCGTTGGTGCTTCTAATGAAACAGTAATGATAAAAGGGTAAATTTGACACGATGAAAAGATGAAAAGGCTTACTGACGTTTCGGACGCTAGTCCTTCGTCGGAGTAAAAGAGTATATAGAGTAACCGAATTTTTTTTTCATCCAATCGCACAGACTATTACTATGGTTATGGTAGTGATGACATTTATAAGCAATGGCAATCGTGGTATAAGTGTAGCAAGACCTGTGGAGGGGGTAAAAGATGGAGATATCGAGACTGTCTGGATGGATACTATCGGTATTGGTGGGATAAATGGCAATCAGAAACGTGCAACACTTATCGATGTCCTACAGGTAAAACAATTGTTATCATTTTTTCCCAGTATCCTAAAATTCGCGTTCTGATTGGCTGTTCGAACAAGTGGTATTTTCAATATCTGACGTAAGGACGTAATGAATTTCTAATATCCCTACCATAGGAATAAATGGTGGTTGGTGTTCTTGGAGTGCATGGACGTCATGTTCAGTGACGTGTGGTGGAGGCAGCCAATCACGAAGACGCACGTGTACGAACCCTGCACCAGCCAATGGAGGGACGTATTGTAAAGGCTTTGGGCTACAGACACAAAGTTGCGCAACAATTACGTGTGCCCCAGGTAGATTGCACAAAAAATATTGATTTTTACAATGATGACTTTGACAAAAGTATTCAACTTTTTCTACTAAAATATCTTATAGCTAAAATAAATGGAGGCTGGTGTTCTTGGACTCAATGGTCCTCTTGTTCTGTGGCGTGTGGTGGAGGCAGCCAATCACGAAGACGCACGTGTACGAACCCTGCACCAGCCAATGGAGGGACGTATTGTAAAGGCATTGGGCTACAGACACATAGTTGCGCAACAATTACGTGTGCCCCAGGTAGATTGTACAAAAAAATATTGATTTTTAAAATGATGGCTTTGACAAAAGTATTCAATTTTTTCTACTAAAATATCGATATCTTATAGCTAAAATAAATGGAGGCTGGTCTTCTTGGACTCAATGGTCCTCTTGTTCTGTGGCGTGTAGTGGAGGCAGCCAATCACGAACACGCACGTGTACAAATCCTATTCCAGCCAATTGGGGGAAAGAATGAGTAGGAAAATATACTGATACGAAAAAATGTGGAATAATGGCATGCCCGACACGTCAGTTGATGCTAAATTTGTTAAATGTCTATAGTGTAATTACAGCAATTTACAAGGAATAATATTTTCGTAAATAACTGACTTTAACAAAAATTTTTCGTTTCTTTTTTTAAAGCTAAAATAGATGGAGATTGGTCTTTGTGGACTAAGTGGTCATCATGTCCTGTCACATGTGGTGGAGGCACCCAATCACGAACACGCACATGTACAAACCCTGCACCAGCCAATGGTGGTAAAGACTGTTTTGGAGAGAGTTCGGAATCTCAAGCATGTGGAGCGAATCTTTGCCCAGGTATGTGCTGAAGACACGAAGAACCTTGAAATCGGATGAATCGTCGTTTTTAGATAGCATTTACATGGTTTTCTTTGATGAATAGTTGATGGAAAGTGGACAGTCTGGACAGCCTGGTCATCATGTCCAGTCACGTGTGGTGGAGGCAGCCAATCACGAACACGCACGTGTACAAACCCTGCACCAGCCAATGGTGGTAAAGATTGTTTTGGAGAGAGTTCGGAATCTCAAGCATGTGGAGCGAATCTTTGCCCAGGTAAGTGCTGAATACACTAAGGAACTTCAGATCAGGTGTTCGAGTACCATAAAACATCATTTTCGATATAATTTACATGGTTTTCTTTGATGAATAGTTGATGGAAAGTGGACAGTCTGGACAGCCTGGTCATCATGTCCTGTCACGTGTGGTGGAGGCAGCCAATCACGAACACGCACGTGTACAAACCCTGCACCAGCCAATGGCGGGGAAATCTGCGAAGGTGCAACATCACAGACAAAGATATGCGCAGATGCTACATGTCCACCACGTAAGAAAAAATACGTATTAAATGATAGAACTTTTATAACACAGTTTTGTTGTATTTGATGTATATTGTTGATTCCTTCTTATAAAAAGAAATTTTTATTTCGCCAAGGCGAACATATTCTTATATGTTGTGCAAAAATCCTGCCCTGACCACATATGGCTGAGAACTTTTCTTTTCCATTACAGCTAAGATAGATGGAGGTTGGTCCTTGTGGGCGTCTTGGATACCATGCTCTGTGACGTGTGGTGGAGGAAGCCGATTACGAGCACGTAAGTGCAACAACCCTGCACCAGCCAATGGTGGACGAAACTGCCAGGGAAAGCATATAGAGACTCAGAAATGTGGAAAAACTGCGTGTCCTCCAAGTAGGTGAAATATTTTATCACTACTCTTGTTTTATCTTTTTTTCTAATTTAAAATACAATCTCTCTTGTTAGTAATTGATGGTGGGTGGTCGCTATGGAGTTCATGGGATTCTTGCTCCAAAACATGCGCTCGTGGATTTCAATCTCGAGCACGCACGTGTACAAACCCAGCACCAGCCAATGGTGGGATAAACTGTATTGGACCTAGTTCAGAAAGACAAGCTTGTGCAATAAACACGTGTCCACCAGGTAATAAGTTCTATTTTTGGCTATTTAAAGTTGAGCATTTTTATTGGTAAATGTTTAGTAATAAACGGAGGATGGTCTTTATGGAGTTTATGAACGTCCTGTTCTGTCACGTGTGGTGGAGGCAGCCAATCACGAATACGCACGTGTGCAAACCCTGCACCAGCCAATGGCGGACGTAATTGCCTGCGAATTATCTCGGAAACACAAGCATGCGCAATACATTCGTGTCTACCAGGTTCATATTATTACTCATCTACTTACTTGTCACAAATAGAATAATAATAATACTCATTATTAACTAATAGTAACAAATGGTGGATGGTCAACTTGGAGCTCATGGATATCATGTTCTGTCACGTGTGGTGGAGGCAGCCAATCACGAACACGCACGTGTACAAACCCTGCACCTGTCAATGGCGGTGCAGATTGTTCGGGAGACCCTTCGGAGTCAAGAGTATGTAGAGCAAACCCATGTCCAGGTAACAATCGCGTTTCGTCAGAAGATTACCATTGAAATATGTATTATAGTTCAGGGCCTAGTTGTACATGGTGGATAGCGCTTTCCGACGGATAAATCCTATCCAGTGGATAAATATATTGAATAAAAGCATCAATTTATCCACTGGAAAAGGATTTATCCGTCGTATACCGCTATCAACCCTTCGTACAACCGGGCCAGGTGAAGAACAGTTTCAGTGGAGAATGGGAAAAAGTAAGTAATGTTAAAGTTTTGTTTAACTCTGCTATGTTAAATGAAATGATGTTGAAGTTTCGTCTTATTCTAGTGGATGGCAAGTGGTCTGATTGGAAAGGATGGTCATCATGTTCTGTCACGTGTGGTGGAGGAAGCCAGTCACGAACACGCACGTGTACAAACCCTGCACCTGCCAATGGCGGGAAAGCCTGTGTCGGGGAGAGTTCAGAGACACAAGCATGTGGGGCAACACTTTGTCCAGGTGAGATGTCTTTATCATTTTGATCAAAAAGATAGTTTATCTGTTGTTTATCGTAACTCATGATCATCGTTTCACATACTATATTTGTTTCCTCTTCGTAGTGAACATTTGTCCAGCTGAAATGATTAATAATCCGTATCAAGTACATATTTTAAACAGATATAGTTTAGTTGATACTGACGAGTTGAAATTACTCTTTTATCTCTCAGTTGATGGCAAGTGGTCTGACTGGACAGCCTGGTCATCATGTCCTGTCACGTGTGGTGGAGGCAGCCAATCACGAACACGCACGTGTACGAACCCTGCACCAGCCAATGGTGGACGAGATTGCACGGGATCAAGTAACGAGACACAGATGTGTGCGATCAATAGATGTGGTGAATACGAAAGAATACATTGAATATTAACAATTTGTTGAAGCAGTTAATTATTATAATCGGCTTATCTTATTACTTTTCTCACACAGAACGCCATGGTGGATGGTCTTCTTGGAGTGAATGGACAAGATGTTCGGTCACGTGTGGTGGAGGCAGCCAATCACGAACACGCACGTGTACCAACCCTGCACCAGCAAATGGCGGACGTAATTGCCTTGGGATCAGTTCAGAAACACAATCTTGCAAAGGACAGCTTTGCACAGGTTTGTTAAAAAGTCTAAAAAAATAACGTTTCTGAATTAACGCTTTATTTATGGATATGCAGTCAATATGCAAGACTACTGTGTCTGGTAACTTGACTTTCCCGAAGCATATAAATTTAAGGAATATCAACTAAAAGCTGTCCAATTAAATATGTGGCAAAGATTTCAATTACATTTTTTTTCATACTCATCAGGTTGTCAAGAAGGTCAGACAGTTTTTGATAGTTGTGGTCAGCGGTGTGTATGTACAGCAAGTGGCACTTTCGGCCAGTGTACTCGAATCAGAAAAGAGTTTACTGCCATGACAATGGATGAACGTCAACGATACATACGAGTTGTTAAAACAGCATCTACTGATCCAAGGTATGTGTCTGACGTGGAATAACAACGTTTTGTGCAGCTTAAGAGCCATATTTTGCCTTATATTGATAAGGTGCACCAAGTTTTTGCTGGAACTTTAGTTTCCATCCACCCGTACTCGTGTTCAGCTCTCGTAGTCTCGCTAAGCCGATGCCAAAATCCCTTATTTGTAATTTTTATGCCAATAGCATAAGCTCGAGCTATGGCAGTAAGGCTAGTTATGATTTGACGTTATTCTTTCAATTTAAAACGCTTAATAAAGGTTTAAGGGCCAGTATGACACCCTCGTTGAGCTTGGAAGGAATTTGACCTCTAAATCTGGCAGCATCGACACAAAGCTTAATTTTCTTCCATGGCATCGGTGGTATCTTCTCCAGTACGAAAACCTACTCATACAGATCGACTGCAATATCACGGTTCCTTACTGGAACTGGACGGTTGTTGCTGGTAATCCCTGGGGTACATTGCCAAAAGACCTTTGGTATTCTGGGGAAAGTGGTTTTGGAGGTAACGGTGCTCCAGCTAACTACTGTGTACAAACAGGTCCCTTCAGGGAAGAAGTGTGGCAGCTTCCCTCTTGGGCATCCCTCCCACGATGCCTGAAGAGAGAGTTTCTTGACCATCCTCCTGGAATTCCTGAATTGGTAAAGCTGTTAAGCTTTCAACCTTCACAGTTCGATTCCTTTGAGGTCGATCTTCGTATCTCATTCAGCGATTATGTGCAATGTTTGATTGGTGGTACGATGTGTTCAGTGGAGTCTGCAGCCGCACCTGAATTCCAACTGGTTCATGCCATGACCGATAAGGTAAATCTAATGATCCTTCCCTTCACATTATATTATCCAAAAAAGTGAATATGGGAGCCCGTGAAGGGGAGGATGGCCAATGGAAAGGGGGCTTTAGCTTCATCATATCAGTCTGAGTTTGCTAATATTAGTACGCAATGCACACAATCCACTTTCCAATTCAAACCACATAACTTTCACCTGAGAATAGCTTTCTAGTATTTCAAACTCAATTATATATTCTCGACTGCTACGTAACGGGAAACAAAGAAGTTATACTCAAGGGAATGATATAATGATGGTCAATGTGAAAAAGCAAAATATCAGTCACCAATATTCAATCTCATCCTCGATATTTAATATATATTTCCCGCTAATGAAGAAGTAAAGGTTTGACTCTTACCCATGCAAGAGAGTCAATCACTGTTAAATCATGTTATAAAAATTGTAACCATTTGTCTAAATCAAGTCGTCGGATCTTAAACAATTGAAAAAATATATTAAAGGATAAACTTGTTTTCATTACAGATTTGGGAAGACTGGCAAAAGAAGAGCGCCGAACACAAAAGTGCGTTTTTCCCGACGGTAAATACACCACTACCAGGAACGTCTGGACTCCTTCCCAGTCAGCTCATCGATAACACGGCATTACCTGGTGGAGTGAGGATTGAGTACGAGTGAAGATGTGTCCATCGTGGATACCCAAGAAGCACAATGCCAAATTTAGAAGAGCAGAGCTTTTGTCAATAAAAAAATAACTGTTCGGCAATTACTTTTCTTTTGAGAAACTTATAATATAGTATGACTTAGAATTTTGGCGGTAGAGAAAAACTGTAATTACGGAAATAATTATATTAATTAAATAAGCATGAAGTGAGATTCAGATTAAAAACATAAGCTCCAATCAAAATTTATTTGGTTTAAATAAGTGTTTGTGGGTTGTGTTAAAATCGATCCATTTCGAAAATTTAAAACGTTGCTTCAACCCTAAAAGCGCGATCCAATTGTCCGTCTGCAACCTGTCTCGCAACTGCGTTGCGACACAAGCTGCAAGAGTGTTTACCAGTGCAACGGAGACGGAATCGCTGCCAAAAGTAGAAGCGAATTCTACTTTTGGCAACCATTCAAATTGTGCTGTAGGTTAAACGCTGCAATGCCTCATGCAACTACTTTCACAACGTCGTTGCGAGACAATCAAGTTACAGAGAAAATCGCTACTTTTAATCGCGCCTTAAGTCCTGGTCATCTTCAGTGTACTGAAATATTTGTTTGGATTATTTATGTTTTAATTGTGCATTTCTACGTTACTTAACATGTAGCCAGCGATCCCTCTAGTCCCAGTACTATATGGAAATTGTTGTCAAAACAAAGACGCTGCAAAAAAATCGAAACGCCATGTGTTGCTTTCATTAGTTTTAGTAAATAAATGTCAAGCAATGTTTAAATCATTATCAAAATACAGACAAAAAATCATGTTTTCCTTTTATTAAGACTTAAGACTTTAAGACGCTAAGACTTTTAATAAACATTATGTAAGAAAAATTGAATCGAGTTCAAAGTTGCGAACTTGAAAGCATTTGGGTTTAAAAGTTACGATGAGATCTCTGTGCATTTTGAATTCGTGAGCTTTCTATGAAAACAATTGCGACTATAAGACAGAATTGAATTTATCAATAATTTAATAAACTGATTCAATCAGTGAGAAACCGCAAATAAAATCATGAAAAAAATTGATGACGGAAGAGGATAATAAAATCTTTAATTTCAAAAAAAAAAAAAAAAAAAAAAAAAAAAAGGAAAGGAAAGTAAAAGAAAAGAAAAGGTGGCATATTTCTTGAATCAAATTAATGGGGAGTTGGATTTAAATAAAAATTTAAAAAAATAATTTTTAACTAATATGGCAAACTCCTGCTATCTTAATTCAATTGCACCGTCTCTAGGGTTTTTATTTCACAGCATTCCCTTATGTTAGAAGTTTAATATTTTTTCGTTTTTCCCTCCTTTTTTTACATATTTGAATTTACGTACTTGAATAGTTTGTTTTATGTTTTATAGTCAAATTGTATGCAAAAACTGAAATTATTATTTTCTGAAGCATTTGACAGAACGGCTTATTGCTTTATCAATCATATCCGAGTGGACGAGTGGTAGTATGAAAGAAAAGAAGCTACACCTGAACTCTTATTATTTAACACTTCTAGTACATTGTTTCCACGAATAAAAAGCACTGCAAGAGGCGTGAGCTACAATATCCTGGTATAAAGCAAGCAAGCTTCATCAGATATTTATCTTAAGGAAATTCAACAAGAAAATTAGAAGAGAGCTGAAACACAGGGCAAAAGCGTCTAGAACTGAAAATGGATATTTGCTCCTATGAAAGCGCTTACTTTGATCATCCCGTATACCGTATCTCAATATCCGTAGTTTACTCAGCATCATCCCTCATTGCGACAACCTTGAATTTCCTTATATTGGTTTCGATATGGAAGACACCATCCCTTCACAATCCTTCGTTCATGCTCATCGCAAATCTCGCACTTTCGGATTTCATCAACGGAACCATTGGGGAACCATTCATGGTTTGTACAAACTATGTCGCTCTCAAAAAACAGAAACATGTTTTTTGTTACATATGGAAAATCGCAAGAGCAGTAACTTATTGCACGGCTTCGGTGTCTCTGCAGACGCTGGCTTTGATAAGCATCGACCGGTTGCTTGCAGTTAAACTTTTAAACAGATATCGCAGTGTTGTAACTTTAAAGCGGGTTGCAAAGCTATTGATTATATGGTGGATTGGATCGCTTTGTCTGGCAAACTTAATCTTCCTTAACGTGAAGATAGAAAATTTGAAACATTTACTAATAATGATTGAAGTTTTTATGTTTGTATTGCTTTCCACGGTGTCATTTTGTTATACCATGGCCTTTTTCAGCTTGAGAAAGATAACGTCATCGATATCTCCTGATTCTTCATCGGACCCCAACACGACGCGACCCAACATTGATGTTTCTAAGTATAGGAAATCCTTGACCACGATGATCGTCGTTTTCACTGTTATAATGATCTCCTACTTACCATACGTGTGCATCGCTCTTGCCACAGCAGTATCTTTCGATCTTGCCAAACCAGAAGATAATCAGTTTTTGTACCAGTTATTTCTGGGTAGCGAACTGGTGATGGTTTCCAATTCATCTCTGAATCCGTTGATATACTTATGGCGCATGGGCGAATTGCGGGAAGTTGTCAAAACTACGGTAAAGAAAATCTTAAGATTGGAACATTCTGCTAACAATCAGTGATGGATGGATAAATAAACAAAATTGTTTTTCCAATATTTGATCCAAATTTAAGACAAAGTTTTAATACGTTTTGCTAACATTGTTAACAAAATTTTGACACGAGTTTAAAAAGCACTTTAATGCAGGCAAAGTATTAAAGATGGAAGCTGACATTTTGATTGAAAGCACTATATGTACTATTATAAATGTCAAGACTGCACACTTTTTATTTATAGAATCATAAACTCTTAAGGAGAAAGAAAACTTAACACTCAGGCTAAATGCTTCCTCTTTTAAAACCACTACAGAAAACGGCTATGTTCAAAACTAAAACGCTAGCTCAAGTTCTACGTTTTATCTAAGAAAGCCGTGTACTTGAAAAAATGACAGCGTTATCAGAGGAGTAATTCATCAGTCAATATGAGAGAGTCTATTAACCAGAAAAAACATTGTTAAAATATAATCTATTGTTTAAACCAACACGGGCTGCCGCGTGAAAACAAATAAAAAACAAAAAAAACAGCGAGTGAGTTGAGTTTTTCATTGATTCTTTTCCTTGCTTCAAGGATTTTCCCGGTTGCATAAAGCTCTCTTAAGATAAGAGCATCCGTAAGTATTGTTCAAAAACAATACGCCATTGTCCTAAGACGTACAATACTTACGAGTGTTTTTAAGCTTTTTTATCTTAAGAGAGCTTTATGCAACTGGGCCCTGGTTTTCTGCTGGTCTTCTTCTCTTCGCCAAAATCATTGTTCATTAATTTTAATTTGGTTTCAGTTACTTCATTTAAGCATTACCTTAAATCTTCTAGTCTTTCCAAATATTCTTGATGATTTTACTCTGTCTCCCAGAGATGATGAGAACACAGAATATTATCAATATTGATAATTCAGCTTCCACCCATTTTGTTTTGTGCTCAGTGTTTGTCTGGTTTGTCTGTATCTACTGACTTGTAGTTGTCCAATGAAAATATTGAACTGATTACTTTTTTCTTGTAATTTACTCCGCATGGCCCAGACGTTTAGCTCGAATAGTTTCTAAAGCTATTTCTAAATGTCTGTGCTCTCATCAACTGATATACCAAATAAGATAATTTTTGTACTTTATTTACTTTCTTTGGGCACAATAAAGCCATTGTTGTTGTTGTTGTTGTGTTATTGTTGGGAGATATTAATTTTCGATGGGGTTAACCTCTTTTGTAGCTACGAAATTTTCCGATATAACGAACACTCTCATTGGCTAAATGATGACCACGTGACACTAGCTAAATCTAAATGTATCCCGACTGGGAAATAAGTAACTTAGTGCAGTTTTCGTATGACTGTGAAAAGCTCAGTGCCGTAAGCGTGACGTGACGTGACCGTAATACTTTCTAGAATTTGAAATGGCTGAATTTTTTCACACGCAATATGATTGGTCTAAAAGTGCCGTGATCTTGGCGTGACCGTGTCCGCGCCGTGTTTATGCCGTGTTCCGGGTATTTGATTGGATGGAGAGTAAATTCTCGTGCAATGTGATTTGTCTGGCGTATCCCTTGCTGTGTCACGACTGTGTTCGTGCCGTAAAATAAAATGCACGTGATCAAAACGTGAAAAACGCTGTTGGCGCGATATTTTGCACAAATCACAAACAACAAAGATGGAGCTCGAAGCAAAACAACAGAGATTTTCCATTGTTTCTAAAAAAGCGACTAAAAATGCTGTTGCTACTCTTCTCGCTTTTTGGTAGAGAAATATAAGACCGTATGTGAGTACATACATACATACATACATAAACTTTATTTAACCTCGAATTTCAGAGTAGCTTACAAAGCTAATATCTTCGAGAAAAAAAAAAAAGGGGAAAAAAAAAAAAGAAAAAAAAAGAAAAGAAAAGGGCTATTGAATAATGATTATAAAACTATTATATAATGGTAATTAATATTTACATATGTACATTATATACACTGAGTTGTATTTGTAAAATCATGGTCAGTTTTCATGCATTTATCTTGCTAAATAAAATTAATATTTCGTAAACTGACTTCCCAATATTTCGAGACTCTCTAACAAAAATAACTTTTTCCCTTGTTTTTTAGCAATTTATATGTCCGTGCTTTTCTGTTGGGATTCACGCAACGACCTTACAAGTAATTCAAAAAATAGGGGTAATCAAGTATTCATTTTGGACACAACATCTGTTGATAGGGATTAGGATTCTTAGACCTTAGTTAGGATACGAATATCATCTCAGCATGATAGCCAAAGAATGTGATCAAAATCTATATATGGAACATCTAAATATATCTGCAACCAATTAATAAATAAAATAAAATAAATAAGAAAATAAAAAGAAAGAGAGAAAAAGAAAATCTATAATAAAATATACTATAATAAAAATATATCTATTAATGTATAACCATAAAATCTATTTAGTAAAAACTAATCATAATAATACATGTTAGATAATAATAATAATTGTAATAATGGCAAACATTTATATATATGGGGGATTTAAATATTAGCATCCAAGTCTATGTCCTTTATGTTCCTAAGTACTCTTGTTGTGGTTCTTAAGCCACTAAGGCATAGAAGAGCTGATCTCAAAAGGGAGAAAGAAACCTTTGCTCGTATCCAGGATACAGTGGTGGTATAATCTTCTCCTTTCTTGTTGGCAATTAGTTCGGCGAGCCTACTGTGGTATCTTCTACACTCATCTGCCATACCTCCTGTTTTTAGTGAATACTAGCGGCTTAAAAGTCGCTTATTCAACTTCCAAGACTGTGCTAGCATACATGCGCTTCTTCTCATTCTCATGCAGGTGGTATATTTGCTGGGGGGTGAGGTCTTTGTAGGACTCTGCATTTGGGTGACACACCCTAACATCAAAGAATGCAAATCTCTGCCTTTCCCAAAAGCCACGTGCATGAACGTCAAGGCGAGCATCAGAAGCTTTATTAGAACCTCTGGTCAGGATCTCTCCTGTAACTTCTTGAAGTACTGGTTCTATTTCAACGTCATTGCAGACCATGCTCAACAGTTCTGCTTCAAGATCGCGCAGCTCGAGTTGAGGCGCTGAATAACAAATCCGCCACGTCTACAGATCATAGTCAGTGTTTTTTTTTTTTTTTGCATCTGAAGGTCATGTCTTTTAACTGCTATTTAACGTAGTCTGTGTAGCGGCGCTTTGGGGGCTTTCAGGAGAGTGACTGGGGAGTAGGGAAGACAAGAGGATGCCTGATATGTAACCTATAGCTTACTTAACGGAAGACGCTTCTTGACCTGTGTTCTCGCTAGAATAATTGTACTGCGAATAGAATCAAAAAGGTTTTAGTTACAGTATTAGCCGATAATAACGAATAAGGAAAACATTACGCTGCAGTATCATATTCATTAAGGCTCCTCAATAAAAATCACAATGAAAAATCATAATTTGCGGTTCTTATTGATTTAGAAATAAGATTTAGCACACAGTAAATAGCTTGAGCAGTGGATGTTGAATATTACTGCAAGCGACATCGAAGAAAAAAGAGCCACGCAGATTATTAAAATTAGACTGAAATTTGGAGGAACCTAATCAATATGCATTTTAATTTTCGAAACTTATCAAATGTCTCTATAGATTCTTCTAGAAATAAGCAAATATTTGAGAGTGACATACAAGGAACGGTGTTCATTGATTGAGAGTTTCTAAGGGAAGCGGCAATGCTCATCACACAATTCAATGTCGAAAGCATTTAGTTATTTGTCTTTAGTTCACGCTTAGAAAAAAGAAATAATCTGCAAATGAATATGGAAGTAATTTTCAAAAGCTATTTTTAATTTTTCAAAGATTTATTCAGTTGATTTATTCAAGCTGTTGCCTGGAAAGTCTAATTCCATCGACCGAACAGAAAAAGGCATCAAGGAAACATTTGACAACATTGATGTGTCGTTCGAAATCTGCCAAAAAGAAATGCTAGATCTTGAATATCACTCATTTGGGCGAGGCTTCTTACTCATCATATTAAAATCTGTAATTGTGACAATCATAGGGAATTGAGATCAGTTGTAGTTTACAGCACGTACAAACATAACAAGGCCGGCGGAATAGCCTGAGCAGCCTTCTATACAAACATCTGCAGCAGAGCGTCCGCGGGGTAACAAATGCAGTTTACAAAGTCTGCTGCAGCGAAAATTAAATCAGGGGTCACTTGGGGCATGACTCATAACTAAAAAAACCCTAGCTAGCAAAATTAAGCATTTTAACTCTAGCACGAATTTTGCGGAGGATATGTTTTTTTCTTTAGATATAAAACTGTCTTCTCAATTTTTACTACTGAATTTACGTTTTTCGATGTTGTGACTCATCAAGTTGGATGCGCACGCAACCTTGAGTGAAATGGTCTAAAAAAAACTTTTTAACATCGAATTATATGCTCAGCTGCCACTCACAATTACGTAGGCAGCGATTGATGACTTTTTCTTATTCCAATCTTGCTAAAGAAAAATAAGTAAGGGTAAAAAACAAACTCATTGCGCACCTGGTGCAAGGTATCTTTTAATTAGTGCAACATTTCCTTCTAAGCAATCAGAATTAGAATTAGAATTTAGTATTTGTATTGGCTGATAATAACGAATAAGAAAAACAAGCCGGTCTGGAGCTAAGAGGCCAATTACTGTATTCATTAAGCAGCCTCAAAAAATTACGATGACAAACCCTAAATAAATTGCAGTTCTTATTGATCTAGCAGCAAGATCATAACAAACTGTAATAGCCTGAGCGAACGTTACACGACACTAACAAATATAATTGCAATAAAGATTAAAAGCTACTGCAAGCGACATTTAAGGAACACTTGCCACGCAGCTTAGTGAAATTAGCCTGGAAATTGTCATGAAATGGGGTCTGTGTAGATTCTATTAAAGAAGCAGGCTTGGAAGTGTTCATACAGTGTATGGTGCTTTTTGGTTGGGAGTTTCGAAGAGAAATAGGGATGTGCATCTCAAAATTACGCTATTGTTTAATTTTTTTCCTTTATTACACATCGAGAACTTAGAAACCATATGAGCATAACTATTGATCGAATGGACAAAAAGCATCCATTAAAAAAATAAAAAACAAAAAAACATGACGGACATTGATGTGCCAATCGAAATCTGTTAAAGTGACATACTATATTCAATTTTCTCTCTCGGCAAGACTCCTTAGTCATTATAACCAAGGAACGTTGCTACGACACTATAACCTAAAGCGCAAGAAGAAAGAGACTGGAGAAGAAGAAGAAACAAAACTAATTCGAAAAAAAATATCTGCAAAATGGACAAAAAAACTAACGACTGGTGCGCTTATGAAACAAATGAGTTTGATTACCCAGCTTATCGTTTAGTAATGTCTACTATGTACTCTACCGCAGCACTGTTAACAACAGTTTTGAATTTTCTGCTCCTGATCTCCATCTGGAAGACACCTTCCCTTCACAAACCTTCCTACATCCTAATAGGAAGTCTTGCTCTTTCTGATCTGCTCGTCGGAGCCATTTCAGCACCACTCATGGTCATTCTTAACATCTCTGCCCTAAAAAGTTGGCCAACGACGATTTTCTGTCTATTCTTAAAATGCGCTAGAGGTGTGAGCTTCGCATTGGGTGTAGTTTCTCTGTTTACTCTGACTTTGATAAGCTTGGATCGTTTGCTTGCAGTCAAGTTAAGGAACAGATATCAAAGTATCGTAACTAAGAAGCGTGTACTACACGCTTTATTGATCTCTTGGTTTCTATGGTGTGCAATATTCGCTATAGTGGCCGAAAACCTAGATTTTTTTAATTTTCAAAATTTGTCAGCATTTCTCCTGTTTATTGGAAGTTTAGTTTTCTTACTTGTTGTAACCATTACTATTTCCTATTCAATGGCCTTCTATAGCTTACGAAAGATCACCTCGTCCTCAGTATCTCCAAGTGTCCAGAACACAGAAGCAGGTACACATCCAAGTTCCAACATTGATGTCGCCAAATACAGAAAATCTCTTACCACTATGTTTGTTGTTTTTATTTTTACCGTTCTTTTTTACTTGCCACTTGTTTGTACACTAATTACTAATTCAGTAATCATAATAAGAATATATACGTTTTCGTCACAAATTTCAAAGAGAACGCATAACCTGGTATACTTGATTGCTACTTTAGCCGAACTCTTCACCTTACTAAATTCAGCGATGAATCCTCTTCTGTACTTGTGGCGTATTAGAGACATTCGAGAAGCAGTAAAGACCATAGTCAAAACACTGTTTAAAATATTCTAGCTTTTGCCATGCTCTTATTTGTAACGGTGCGGTCTATATGCTTCACCATACAATATCCGTGTTAGTAACGAGACAGTACGGTCAATGATTCGCCACATGATGTGTGGAATTTTTGAACCACAAAGAAGCAGAGACACTATGACCAAGATTTTGATGAAACGTATGCTGGAGAGTAACAACTTTAACCATTTATTTTAGCATTCTTGCTGAACGTATATACGACCATAGTCTACGAAACAATAGAAATAAATAAACAAACAAACGAACGAACGAACGGACGGACGGACGAACGAACGGATGTATAACTTATCATTTGTGTAGTTACCATAAATTTCATAGGAGTATGCAGTTCGGAAGAGAAAGAACCGATGAAGAAACTGTGTTCACAAGATCACAATCAAATCAGCTTAAGTTGTGGATTTCGCAATGCTGGTTATAATGATATCCAAGCCACTACAACATAGGCCAATCACAGAGGGCACAAATGCAAATATTGATGACCATTGGTAAGAAAAAAACTAGCAAGACAACAGAGAACTAACACTAGAACTACTGTTGTATAAATAAATTATTCAATATTTTGAATGTATGCATGGGTGTTTCGACTAATAATAGGGTATCTGCTCCCACTGATCTTCTTAATAAGTAATAACAAGTAAACCGTTACAATTAAAACTGTGAAAACTAACATTTTCAACGTTCAAAGATATGCCTTTTAGAAAGATTTTGAAAGAGAATACTTTTCAAAAAAGAGAAACAAAATGGCAAAGCGATAGCCTCAACTGTACAGTCCACATACTGTCAAAAATTTGCACTAAAAAAACGCATGTTTTCATGTTGAAACTAACATTTTTAGTGTATACTTCCATTTTTTTAATTACCCCATCGAACGAATAAATTCAAGTTGACATGCATATTGCAAACAAAATAAGAAAATGTTTTGAATTCAAATCAAAACTAACAAGCCACTCAACATTCAATCGCCGCCATTAATAACTTCATTTCCTCTTTTGCATATGCAAATAATACAAATTTCGAATAAAAATATCTTCAAATTCATAAGTTAATGTGTCTTAAAAGCATCGTACTGTAACAAAATAATACAAAAACAAATTTCTCGCGCGCTGATTGAGTTTTTGAACGAGAGGTGGTTAGTATAAGGTGTAGGCACTGAGGGTGGTCACGGCCAGGGTTTCCTTACGTCCTCAGCAAGGGCGCCAGGACAGACGGATTGGGTTTTAAATGTATGTGTGATTGTTTCAGTTATTCGTAGATTTCTAATTGAATTGATATATGTTTGTTTCTAAATGGATACTAAATAGTGTTCACTTATCTTTAAAAATAAACGTCCTTTCCAACCAACGGTCTTTCTGGTTTGAATCAGCGTACGATATGAATATATTTACCACGTCCACCAACGGTCGTCTTTCTGGTTTGAATCAGCTGTACGCTCTGTGTATTTACTGCTGCACTATCCGTGCCAAGCAGCGCCGGCGTCGCTTCGTTAGCGATTACTCACCTTTAATAAGTTAATCAAATTTACCTTCGTTACGGTGAAATGACGTCAAAAATGATCCAAACTCATGTGGAACCACGAGCGCAGGATAAAGGAGTATGAAGACCATAGTCATTGGATCACTCGGAACAATATCAAAACAACTTAAGGATCATGTTCAAAGACTAGAACTTGATAGTATAAGCTTTTTAGACCTATACAGAAATCTGTACTTTTAGGCACGGCACACATCTTAAGAAGAGTACTTCAGCTCTCAAGAGCCGGGTAGAATCTCGAGCTGAAGGTGGATGTATACCAGCAAAAGAGTTGTAATATTCTTATTTTGCTGTGCAATAAAGGAATTGATGGTTTCAACCATTCCCAAGAGAATTAAATAACAAAAGACACGTCGGCCATGTTGGAGGATATAACAAAAGAATTCATTGACAATTCTTTTGTTAAGTTCCTCCAATATGGCCGCCGTGAAAACCATCAATAATAATTATTATACCAAAGAATAACCTTTCCTTATATTACTTTTTTTTGGGTGGGGTGGTTATTGTATACTTAGCAATAACATGTTCGCCTTACTCTGTTAGCGATATGTTAATTCCTTACACTAGCTAAAAAGAAAAAGACAAGAAAAAAGAAGAAAAGGATGCCAAACAAAAAGTGCGAAGATAAACCAAGATGCATTTGTGTGTATGACCTTTTGTAAAATACATATCATTGATTTGCATTTGGAATCCATTGAATTTATCCAATGAAGTAAAAATACTCCCACTTCGCTTTCGCCTTTGCTCAGCCTCAATTGTGTACAAATGTGTTCTGTCCTTTTCTTAAGGCCAATTGTATAGTAAGGCATGCGCGAACTACGGAACAATACGAGTTGATTAAAATATGCTACGGGTTTTGGTTGAATAGCTGAATGTTTACAACCTTGACTAAGGCTGAGCAAAGAAAACTCGAAATTAGAGTATTGCTATACACTTGAACGTGCACCTGCCTAAAATCTTAATACTAAATTAATTTAGGCTGATAAATGAACTTATAGGCAATGCAACTGTTAAACAAATAACAAGAAAACCTTGAAAAAGAAGAGGAAAAAGCAGCTTTATAAATTAACAATACAAGAAGAAGAAGAGGAATCAAACAAGAATAAGAAAAGGAGCAGAAAGGGTAGGAAAAGGAAGAGAAAGAGAAGGAAGGAAAAAGAAGAAGTAAAACGATACTTAGTTCGGTATCTGCAAAATGGACATGACTCATAATCAAGATGATTCTTGCAAATATGAAAGAGATGAGTTTGATTACCCAGCTCATCGTTTAGTATTTTCTGTTATGTACTCGGCTGCAGCACTGGTATTAAACAACAGTTTTAAACTCTCTGATCCTGATCTCCATATGGAAGACGCCATCCCTTCACAAACCTTCCTACATCTTGATAGGAAACCTTGCTCTTTCTGATCTCTTGGTCGGTGCCATTGGAGAACCGCTCATGGTCATTCATAATATCGCTTCCCTAAAAGACTGGTCTCTTATAATTTTCTGTCTGGTTTCAAAATGCGTTAGAGGTGGGGTTTACGCATTGGGCGCAGTTTCTCTCCTCAATATTACTTTGATAAGCTTAGATCGTTTGCTTGTAGTTAAGTTAAGGAACAGATATCAAAGTATCATGACTCAGAAGCGTGTACTCTATACATCACTGACATGTTGGATGATATCGTGTGTTGTTTCAGCAGTATTGTTTGGTAAACTAAGCTGGAATGATACACATTTATTACCATTGGTCCTCTTTGCTGGAATTGGGGTTTTTGTTTCAGTCGTAACCATCACCGCTTGCTATTCATTGGCCTTCTACAGCTTACGAAAGATCACCTTGTCCTCAGTATCTCCTAGCGTCCAGAAGGCAGAAGCAGGTGCCCGTCCAAGTTCCAACATTGATGTCGCCAAATACAGAAAATCGCTTATCACCATATTTGTAGTTTTTATTTTTACATTTCTATTTTATACGCCATTGGCTTCCATTTTGATTGCTTTCGCAATCCAATCTTATCATCACTTTTCGTCACAGAGTTCAAACTGGAAAACTCGAGATATCATGTACTTGATTGTTACCTTAGCCGAGCTCTTCTCCTTACTAAATTCGGCGATGAATCCTCTTTTGTACTTTTGGCGCATTAGAGACATTCGAGAAGCAGTAAAGACCACAGTCAAAACAGCTTTTAAAATATTCTAACTTTTGCCATTATCTTGTTAGTAAAGGGACATACCGGACAACACTGAGGACATATCATATAAAAAATGAAAATCACGGTCAAATGCAGTGATTTTGAATGGAAACGAGTTATTATAACGATGGTCAAATCTAGAATTCAAAGTAGTTACCATAACGACGTTATTATTATCATTTATACTTACGCTGTTTGCAATGTTATCAAAGATTATCATTCGGCTATTCCATGGCTGTACGCACACTTTCTAAGGAAACTCACAACTTAACAGTCGCCAGATGTTGTCACCAAATACGAATAAATGTTTCTCGTATTCATCTTCATCTTCACAATATTGTTTTATACTCTTAAATAGGCGTGGCTGTTCTACAGACAGATTTGCTACCGCACCAACCGAGTTTATTTAGGCTAAGACTTCTCAACGGGTTTTTCAAAATCCAATATTATGTATATATACAATATTCTGCCATAGCAAAATTAAATCAAGGGTCATTTGGTACACGACTTATTTATAATTTTTTGAAAAATGAAACCATTTTGAATCCAATGCGAGTTCTTCAAAGCCAGGACACCTCTTTTTAAAACAAGTGATTTTCTTTCATCAGAAGGTCATTTCTTTTCACTGCTGTTTAACACTGTTATACTTATATGTGCTTTTGTTGGGCATACCGTACTGTGAATTTAATTAAAAACCCTTTTTAGCATCCAATAAAAGCTCAGCAGTCACTTACAATTACGTAGGCCGCGATTGATGACTTTTTCTTATTCCCACGAGGGACATTATATTCATGAGGGTAAAAATAGTCATTGTGCACCTGGTACAATTTAATTAACAAATAGATCAGGCTTGGCTATGTTCTGTTCTCTGATAAAACACGACTGGAGCTGATAGGGCACGAAAAAAGTTATAGAAATCACGAGTCGTAAAAGTGCAATATTTGTTCTGAAGAAAACAGTGCATTGGTAAACAAAAAGTGAAAAAAATATGGCTTTTAATCGAATTTTAGTTCCAGTTTTGCATTGGGAGAAAAACATTACACTAGAGTAAAAAGGTCTATCAATATTACTTTGACTGATCTGTTGAATATGCCATTAAGACCTAGTTCATTAAGCAGCTTCATTGCAATTCAAAATATTGACAATTTAGTTTTCATTGATATAGTAGCATTGGTAAAATATAACAAACAATAATAGCTTGAGCGGTAGATGATATACAATTTTTGATAAAGGTGTCTAAGAGATGAACATGAATGCTATTCCAAGCGACACCGCCGATGGAAAACGTGACACACGGGCTAGGAAAATTAGCCTGAAAATAGGTTAACCCTAATCAAAACTGATGCAGCATAATTTTCATAACTTATATTGAATGTCAATATGCGCTCTTACTGGAAATTAAGTATTGGAAGTGTCATACAGAGTACGTGTGTTTCTTAACGCTGACTTTCTAATTGACGAATACGTTCACACTGCGAACATAGATACCATCTGCAAATCACTATCGAGGTATTTTCAAAGGTCGATTTATTCAGTCAAATCTGTCGTCTGGCCAGATAGTTAAATTTCATCGACCGCGAAGGAAATAAGCATCTGAGAAGAATTCGGTGACCGGTATTGACATGCCGATCAGAACTGATTTGACAAAATGCCATACTAGATCAAACTCATGTACTTGCAGAAGTACGATGACTAAATAAATTGCAAGATGAAGAAGATTTCTAAGCAATAGAAAAAAAGACTAATTTGAGAAATCTATCGCAAAATGGATGACATTCAAGATAACAGTTGCACAAATGAAAAAGGAGTGTTTGGTAACTCTTATCGTTTAGTAATGTCGTTTACGTACTCTGTTTTAGCTCTGGTAACAACAGTTTTAAACGTTTTGATCCTCATTTCCATCTGGAAGACACCAAGCCTTCACAAACCTTCCTACATCCTGATAGGAAGTCTTGGTTTTGCTGATCTCTTTGTGGGTGCCCTTGGAGAACCACTCAAGGTCATTCATTATATCGCTATCCTTAAAGGCTGGCCCTTGAACATTTACTGTCTACTTTTCAAATGTGTCAGAGGTGTGGGTTACACAATGGGCGCAGTTTCTTTGTTAACTCTGACGTTCATAAGCTTGGATCGTTTGCTCGCCGTTAAGTTAAGAAACCGATATCAAAGTGTCGTAACTAAAAAGCGTGTACTCTATACAACACTGGTATGTTGGATGATATCGTGTGTTGTTTCAGCAATATTGTTTGGTAAATTAAGTTGGAATAATACACATTTGTTACCTTTTCTCCTTATTGCTGGAATTGGGGTTCTTGTTTTAGTCGTAACCATCACTATTTCCTATTCAATGGCCTTCTACAGCTTACGAAAGATCACCTCGTCCTTCGTATCTCCGAGTGTCCAGAACGAAGAAGAGGTTGCACGTCCAAATCCCAACATTGATGTCGTCAAATACAGAAAATCCTTTATCACTATGTTTGTAGTTTTTATTTTTACCATTATTTTTTATATGCCATTGGCTTGCACTTTAATTGCTTATAGCATTGCATCTTATCACAAAGTTTCAAAGACATCTTTAGATATCATTTTTATCAGTATTGACTCAGCCGAGCTCATCGCACAACTTAATTCGGCGGTAAATCCTCTTCTGTACTTGTGGCGTCTTCGAGACATTCGAGAAACAGTCAAGACCATAGTCAAAACACTTCTTAAAATATTCTAGCTTTTGCCATTGCCTTGTTTTTAATGGTATCGTCACCGCTTAACAGTACAATGCCTGAAATTTTGAAACCACAGGATAAAAGAGATGCCTTGTTTCACGAGAGCATAGTCAAAACAGCTTGTAAAATATCATTTTTAGTTTTGATGTATCTTTTATTCTCCCATCTCATGTTGTAAATAATTCCTTCAAAAATTAGAGAACCACACAAGCGATCTTTCCGGATACCCCTTTTTGTGGCTGCTGCCTCGTAGAGGGGAAGCCACTCTGTCATTGAGTTGTGTAAGTAAGTCCGTAACAATAGATAAACTTCGGAACCAATCACGGCTTAAATATTGTAATTTCCCTCTTACCGAAGAGTAACCGAAGAGATGACGACAAATGGAACCTGTCGTAGTTGATCTCAAGCTTTTACTTGGTCGATTACTACGGTGTAGATTGTTTAAGACAAGTAAGTTATAAGTGTTTTCATAAAGTTAAACCATGTTATTAATCACAGCTTTCATTTGGTATTTCTATACGACAAAAAGAAAGGTTTTGTAGGTGTTATTCAAAATTCAGGCCGATCGATGTTTACGCCGAGATTTTCATCTGACAAGAGAGCGAAAACAAACATGGCTGACCTCAGTCAATCTGCAGATAAAAAAATATCAGCCTCTTTGGAGGATAATTGAGCCTCTTCGAAGGATAATTGAGCTTCTTCGGAGGATAAATGAGCCTCTTCGGAGGATAATTCAGCCCCATAGTGGGATTGATAGTATCTCCTTAATATTTATACCAAATTATACGGTACTTTGCACTGTTGTAATTTATTCCATATGAAAGAAGACTTGGAACAACGTCTGACTCAGAAAAATCTGAGCCCCAGACGGGAATCGAACCCATTTCTGAGTCAGACGTTGTTCCAATCTTCTTTCATATATTGTTCTGTTCTATTCTATTCATTTAATGTATTTTATACCTTGTCGTTTTTGGAATAAAGTTGTTGTTCTCCCATCGAAATAATAATATCTTACAACAAACACGAGCACATAAAACAAAACATACATTTCCCATTACCAATCTTAATTTAAGCCCTAAAATTCATAAAATCGATATCAACATTAAACCTATATAATACTTTACCTTCAACATTTATATTTTTTTCGGCAACACCGCATATTTCACTGAATTACCGATATATCTTTCATATATCTCAATAGACTCAATAGTCAGCTACCAACTTCCATTCCTTTTCTATATAACAATTATCTCTTATGGCAGCAGCCACATGCGCTTATTGAGCGCCAATTTTTTCTTTTCGTTTTTGAGATCGCCGTTCGTTAAATTCTATAGAAAATAGCTTTTTAAGAAATCTTTATAATTCCTCTGTGCTTAAAGTGTACAAGAACCCTTCGAAAAGTACGAAGAGACCAAAGTTAGAATGTATTTTCACGGGTACCGAAAACATAACAAGACAGATTTATCGGGTGATGTCGATAAAACTCTGCGACAAATTTTTGCTTACCGTTTCTCGGATGCCATTTTCTTTTTTCCAGCAGGCAGTCGCAAAGACCATAGTGGTAAACAGGTCTAATACCTGGATGTAATCGCTATCTTGGGTTTGTTTCGTAGTGGGTTTCTAGCAAATATCTACCTTTCTTCATTAAAATCAGAATAGTTGCTACTTTCAGAGTATTCACTACTGCAATCATACAGAATTGACTTGGAATAAAAGGTTTATACGACTACAAGCGATGCAATTAGTTTTCTTATGCTTCTCAAGTGCTTTCAACCCACGAGTCCCGTAAATGACGTCACGGCCGACTAGTCCCAGGCCTCCACGTCGCTCGGCATTTTGCTGCTTTTTGGAAACTTTGATCGAAAAATAATAATGAAATCGCAACACAATCAAATAATTTTTAGTGATAACATGATCTTAAGGGTTAAAACTATCACATTAAACAAAAAACAGCGAACCCTGATATGTACTTTAATGACAATGGAGTCGTTGCATTTTAGGAACCCCACAGATTTCTTCATGGGAAATCTCTGCCTGGCATTTTGCTAGCCTCTTTCTAAGTTTAAGTTCCGTAGCATCTTAGTTGTTTCTAACTTCACATTAGCATGAATATTGTGAGATCGCCCGGGTGAGTGTAGTCTTGAGAAAGTCTATTGTTGGTGGTCAGGGTGACTGACGTTTCGACAACCTGAATGGTGGTCACCTTCAAGGTACCGTGAGAAAGTCAGTTTTAACGCTTTCGCGATAGTCACGGATGCAAACACTCATTCCACACACATCTAAGTTATTGAAATTAGTAATTGTAAACGACCATTACACTTCAAGATGTCACACGAAAATTTTCTTTTTGCAAAGTGTCATCGATTGTACGGATATCGTTTGCGATGATCCATACTCCAGCTCCTGACATTTTAGTAACACAGCAGGTCCTTCGGGGAAATTCAAGGAAAATAATTTTTTTGCAATTACTTGCACACATTAAACTTTGCACAATGATTTCTTCCAGAAAGTAAGAAATGATAAAAGGAGTAAATGATAAAATGAAGTAGACCGCGACTACAGTGTAGTCTAGTACTTTATTCTTGAACAAACTCAGCACTGTCAAATAAACATGGCTGCTCTCGAGTCCCGTGCTCCAAAGTCACGTGACTCGCCCCAGGTTACTACACAGACCCAAGGTCAACCGATGACATAATCTTCATCTCTATATCTACAGCTGAGTTTCTCTTCCTACTTAATTCGGCGATGAATTCTCTGTTGTACTTGTGGCGCATTCGAGACATTCGAGAAGCAGTGAAAACCACTATTTAACGTTTACCATGGTCATCAGTGTTATCATTGAGACGGACACCGTTACACCATACATCGAGCACCATTTGCCCTGAATTAGATCGCCCTAGAGTTTGATTAAGGTTCAATATGTGAGTTTGCCATGCCCCAACTTTGATCATTTCAGAGGTTATTTTAGGGGTCAATCTGACGAGTCAGCCGTTGCTTGACTTGGATCAGCCAAGAGGTTGTTTCAGAGTTTCAATCTGTTTATTACAAAAGACCACTGTTAAACTTTTGTCATATGGTCATGTTATTATTGTAACGGGCACCGTTGTACTACGCTTTGAGCACAGTGTGCCCTGACTTAGATCAGCCTAGAGTTTGTTTGAAGTTTCAATCTTTGTCAGTTTTCCATGCCTTGACCTTGATCATCCCAGAGGATTTTTCAGCGTTAAATTTGTGAGTTAAGTGTGCCCTGACTTTGATCAGCCCAAAGATCGTTTCAGAGTTTCATCCTGCAAGTTAGAAATGCCCTGACTTTGACCAGCTCAGAGGTTGTTTAGGCACGCCCTGACTTACATCAGCCCGGCCAGAGGTTGAGTAAAGGTTCAGTCTCCTAGAGGTTGTTTAAAGACTTAACGTTTGAGTAAGCGTTATGCCGTCTAGCTTGACTTAGATCACACCGGAGGTTTTTTGCGGGACCCAATCTGTAAGTTAGAAACTGCCCTGACTTTGATCAATCCTAGAGGTTGTTCGAAGCTAGTCTGGGAGCTAGCCTTGCCCTGAACATGGTCAGCTCTGGGATCGATGTAGGAGGTAGCTATTGCCCGACTTAGATCAGTCAAATTTTCTTTCAGGGTTCAAATAACGCAATTTGTTGTTCATTCATTCTCACTAGTTCTCACTGCAACCTCCTATAGAAACTAAAGCCTGGTTTTCACTAACGACGGACGCAGAAGCAGAAGCAGAAGCAGAAGCGTAAGACGTCTTATGTTCCTGCGAAAATCAAAAAACGGAAACGTAAGCAGAAGCAGAACATTGACGGAAGCAGAAGCAGAAGCAACAGAAGGTTTCCTTTTTCTTATGCTTATGCTTCTGCTTCCGTCCTTACGTCGCTAGTGAAAACCACAGATTCTTATGCTTCCGTCGCTAACATACAGAAGCACATGGTGGTGGTAAGCCAATCAAATTCTCGTACTCAGTCCCCTGCACGGGAAACTTCCTATTGTTTTTCTTATGCTTCCGTCACATTCATTTTCACTAGAACATAACGATTTTATGCTTATGCTTATGTTTAAGCTTCCGTCGCTTATGTCGCTAGTGAAAACCAACCTTAAAGTGTTAGTTGGGAGTTCACGACCTTTAATTAAACAAAATATTAGTGAAACAAAAGCATTATAACTCAAACACGATGTCTGCAGAGGGAGGCTTTTTTGAAATATTTAAGCGATTAGTCGGATTAGAATGTTATCTCTTTTCACTACCTTTCAACGCTGTTAAGACTTCGTGCGTTTACTTTCGGACATACCGTACTGTGAAAGAAATTAAAGATTATTTAAACACCAAATAAAAGCTCAGCAGCCCCTCACAATTACTTGGTCGCGATTGATGACTATTTCTTATTTCACAATCGAGAGGCAAATGAATGAGAGTGAAAATTAAACACTCATTTAGCACCTGGTTCGATTTAAAATGCATATTCATATCTATTTATAGCGCAGTAGAAGTATTTCGATAATATAAAGATGAATGCTACTGCAAGCGACATTAGAGGAATAACGAGCCACGCAGTTCAGTGAAATTAACAAGAAAAAAAGCGAACGCTAAAGAAATTTATTACAAATCCGAACATTTTTTTAGAAAAGGGCAATGCTTGTTAATATGGAGTTTTCAAGAGAGGTAAAGTATTTAGAATGAGCATGATCACAACATGCATTCGTGAGATTGTTTAACTCTTATCCTTTAGTTCACACTGAGAGCAAAAAAGCCGGCATCTGCTAATAAATATCATGGTCATTTAAAAAAAATAATTTATTAAAGCTGTCGCCTGGCGAGTCGGCTGATTCCATTGACCGTACAGAAAAGTGTATCTAGGAAACGTTTGATTGCCAACGTTCTGATCGGCAAAATCTGTGAAAAGTCCGGCAATGCTAGATCAAAATTATTCAGGAAAGGCTTCTTGCTCATTAATGTGAAGACTAAGTTGAAGAAGAAGACTGATAAATAGAGAAAACGACTACTGAATTGGAGAAATCTATAAAATGGGAGACATTCAAGATGAGACTTGCGCATTTGAAAGAAGCCAGTATGATAACCCAAATCATCCATTGGTAATGTCTACTATGTACTCTACAGCAGCACTGGTAACAACCGTTTTGAATTTCCTGATCCTAATCTCCATCTGGAAGACACCATCCCTTCACAAACCTTCCTACATCCTGATAGGAAGTCTTGCTCTTTCTGATTTCCTCGTCGGAGCCATAGGAGAACCACTCATGGTCATTCTTAATATCGCTGCCCTAAAAGGCTGGTCTAACAATATTTTTTGTCTTGTATTAAAATGCACTACATGTGTAGTTTTCGCATTCAGCGCCATATCTCTGGTAACTCTGACGTTCATAAGCATGGATCGTTTGCTTGCAGTCAAGCTAAGGAACAGATATCAATGTGTCGTAACTAAGAAGCGTGTATTTTACGCATTACTGACAGTATGGATCATATCGTGGGTTCTTCCAGCAACATTGTTTGATAAACTAAGTTCAAATGATACAGCTTTTTTACCTTTGGTCCTCTTTGTTGGCATTTTAGCTCTTGTTTTAGTCGTAACCATCACTATTTCCTATTCAATGGCCTTCTACAGCTTACGAAAGATAACCTCGTCCTCAGTATCTCCAAGTGTCCAAAACTCAGAAGCAGGTGCACGTCCAAGTTGCAACATTGATGTCGCCAAATACAAAAAATCCCTTACCACTATGTTCGTAGTTTTTATTTTCACCATTCTATTTTATGCGCCATTTATTTGCACTTTACTTGCTTTTGCTGTTACAGCTGATCAACAACTCTCATCACTGTTATCTTTAGACGTCACGTACATGGGTGTTCTTGCATCCGAGCTCATCGGATTGCTTAACTCAGCAATGAATCCTCTTCTGTACTTGTGGCGCATCCGAGACATTCGAGAAGCAGTAAAGACCACAGTCAAAACCGTTTTTAAAATATTTTAAAATATTCTACCAAACAGCAAGAGGCCAATTTATGATTTATTGGACCTGCAAGCATTTGCGATGACCGATACTGACTTTGTAGATAGATTGATTCTTAGTTAATTCAGGTTGGCCTAATGTTTTAAATTGTATATTAATATATATAATTAAAACCTGTGTCCGAGGTCGGTAAAAAGTGTGAATGCTTTATTTAAATTTGTTCGTAAATAAAGACATTCGAAAATTGATGATGCGAACTATTCAATTTCTTTTTATTTATCGACGTATACGTCAAATAATAATGATGAGCTAAAACTTCAGTCATATTCTAACTAATATCGAGGCGCTCTTTCCATTTCTTTGGCTTAGTAGACTTTTTTGGGTTAGTAATATGCTGTGTGCACGAGTGACTGTTTTAGAAAACCCCAAGAAAAGTTGTTAAAACTCTGGATATTTGCCAGAGTGTTTAAAGTACTATTTTCCATATGGCATTGACATTTTCACCAATATGCTTATGAATAAAACTGTTTCAAGTTTTATCTTAAACCTCCACTACTTTGAAATAAATTACTTTGAAATACTTTGAAGTAACTAAATTAATAGGGAAAAGGGGGGGGGGGAGTCTATAAAAAAAAGTAAATAGCAAGAATAAAAAAATAATTCCCAGAGCTGAGAATTTTTCTGGAGGACTTGCCGTGGTCCTAAAATTAGGGATCATAACAGATATTATCTACAATCGACGATTGTTATGGGATCCCTCTATGCTTAGTATATTATGGGATATCTTCATTGAATAAACGTGCTTGACGACATGAACTCATAACACATAACAACGATACTTTGCAAACAGAAAATTCTCGAAATAACATTCATAATCTTGAAATGTTATGGCCGTTTACAGTTACTTATTTTAAACGCTCAAATCAAATGAGTCTTTTCGTCGATGACAACCGCGAAAGCCTTAAAACTACTTTTTTTGTTGAGAATATTCATGGTAACTTAAAAAGAACTTAGATGCTAGCTTATTAGCCCAGAGATTGTTTCAGGAATGAATCCGGCTGTGAGTTAGCCAGGCCATTTGCTAACTTTGATCAGCCAAGAGGTTGTTCCAGGGTTCAGTCTGTGAGTTTGCCATGTCCTGATCTCTGTTCTATCTGTGAGTTAGCCGTGCCCTTACTTGATCAGCCCAGAGGTTGTTCCAGGGTTCGATCTGTGAGTTTGCCATACTATGACTTTGACTTATCCCAGAGGTTGTTTCAAGGTTGGATCTGTGAGTTAGCTATGCCCTGACTTAGATGATCAGCCAAGAAGTTGATTCAGGGTTCAATCTGACTTTGATCAGCCTAGATTTTGTTCCAGGGTTTAATATGGGAGTTAGTCATGCCTTGACTTTCATCAGCCTAGAGGTTGTTTCAGGGTTCCATCTGGGAGATAGCCGTACCCTGAATTAACTTTGGCAGCTCAGGGTTCGATGCAGGAGTCCCTGAATGCCCTGACTTAGATCAGCCAAATTTTCTTTCAGGATTCAAATAACAAAATGATTTTCCCTCATAATCACTTGTCTCATATTCTTAACTATTCCTCGACACTGATTTCCTTATAGAGATTCAGGAGTTCCAGCAGAGCAATGCCTCATAGAAACTAAGGCTTTGGTAGGGAGCACACACCTATAATTAAAAAAGGTATTAGTGTAATAAAAGCATTATCACTCAAACACGATGTCTTTTCTTTCTTCTTTGTTTTGTTTTGCGTGCTTTTTTTGTGTAATGAATAAGCGATTCGATCTCACTAGAATGTCATATCTTTTCAATACTTTTGAAGGCTGTTAAAACTTTATGTGTTTTTATAATTGGACATACCGTACTGTGAAAGAAATTAAAGAGGATTTTAAAATTCTCTTTAATTCAATTTTTTGTTTTTTTTTGTGTGTTTTTTGCGTAATAAAAAGCGATTCGTTCTCACTACAATGTCATATCTTTTCAATACTTTTGAACGTTGTTAAAACTTTATGTGTTTTTATTCGGACATACCGTAAAAGAAATTAAAGAGTAGAAAGAAATGTGAAAGAAATGAAAGAGTAGTTAAATACCAATTAAAAGCTCAGCAGCCCTTTACAATTAAATAGGTCGCGATTGATGACTATTTCTTGCTTCACGATCGAGAGGCAAATAAATGAATGTAAAAAGATAAAAACTCATGTAGCACCTGGTTCGATTTAAAATGCATATTCATATCTATTTATAGTGCAGTAGAAGTATTTCGATAAAGATGAATGCTACTTTGAGCGACAATGGAGGAATAACGAGCCACGCAGTTCAGTGAAGTAAGAAATTTATATAAATCTGCATACATTTTTTTCTCAAAAGGAAATACTTGGAAATTCCATGCAGGTGCGGTGTTTGTTGATAGGGAGTTCCCAATTGAGGCAAAGTATGCGCATGGTCACAAAATTCGTGTTATTATTCAACTTGTATCATTTCGTTAACACTGAGAACATAGCAACCAAACTGCATTGAATTAAATAGGTTATTTTCTCTGAAAATCGATTTATTAAAGTCACCCGCGTAGGAAAGTCAAATTTCGTCGACCGCACCGATAAAGGCATTTATAGCAAACGTCTGATGACCGACATTAAAGAGCGGATCAGTGAAATCTGTGAAACGTCCATACTAGACTAAATTACTCTCTTGGGAAGGTTCTTGCTTATTATAAACAAGTAAAGCGTAAAAAGAACAAGAAGACGGAGAAATAGAGGAAAAGAGTACTGAATTTGAGGAACCTATAAAATGGGAGACATTCAAGATGAGACTTGCGCATTTGAAAGAAGCCAGTTTGATAACCCAACTTATCGTTTAGTAATGTCTACTATGTACTCTACTGTAGCACTGGTAACAACAGTTTTAAATTCTCTGATCCTATTCTCCATCTGGAAGACACCATCCCTTCACAAACCTTCCTACATCTTGATTGGAAGTCTTGCTCTTTCTGATCTCCTCTTCGGAGCCGTTGGAGAACCACTCATGGTCATTTATAATATTGTTGCCTTAAGAGGCTCGTCAATAAATATTTCTTGTCTACTCTTAAAATGCGCTACATGTGTGCTTATCGCATTCAGCGTCATATCTCTGGTAACTCTGACGGTCATAGTCCTGGATCGTTTGCTTGCAGTCAAGTTAAGGAACCGATATCAAAGTGTGGTCACTCAAAAACGTGTACTGTACATATTACTGACATTGTGGATCATATCGTGTGTTAGTTTAGCAGCAGTGTTTGGTAAAGCAAGTTGGAATGATGAAACTTCGTTAGCTTTAATTCTATTCTGCGGAGTTGGAATGCTTGTTTTGGTTTCAACTATCACCGTTTGCTATTCAATGGCATTCTACAGCTTACGAAAGATCACCTCGTCCTTAGTATCTCCAAGTGTCCAAAACGCAGAAGCAGGTGCACGTCCAAGTTGCAACATTGATGTCGCCAAATACAGAAAATCTCTTACCACTATGTTTGTTGTTTTTATTTTTACCATTTTATTTTATGCGCCATTTATTTGCACTTTAATTGCTTTTTCTGTTACAGCTGATCAACAACTCTCATCACTGGTATATTTAGAAATCAGGTACGTGAGTGTTAGTGTAGTCGAGTTCATCGCGCTACTTAACTCAGCAATGAATCCTCTTCTGTACTTGTGGCGCATTCGCGTCATTCGAGAAGCAGTGAAGACCAGTATTAAAACAGCTTTTAAAATTTTCTAAAATATTCTACCAAACGCAAGAGACCAAATTAAGAAGCGCTGTATTGAATCAGCGCGCATATATGAAAAGTGATCAACTTTGTAAATAGATTGCTTCTTATTTAATTCAGGTTTTTTTAAATTTTTTTTATTTTTGTTTTCTTCTTTTTGTTTTTTTTTTTTGAGCTTCATTTGACTGTTAACAACTCTTTACTACTATATAAATTCCTAGTTCTCTACCTTTTTAGATTTTAGACAGCAAGCTTTTGCTTTTCATCGTATCGTATTTAAAGTAGGCCCTTCATTTATCAAAAAAAAAAAAAAAAAAAAAAAATTGAACATTATTACTTGTTTGTTTTTTACTGAGGCCGGGAGGTTCAGATTTCTTATTTGTTGTTTTGTTGTTGTTGTTGAACAATCCGTTTTCTTATTTGCACTAGCTTGGATTACTTAAGCCCTACAGATAGATTACTTCATGGGGAGGGCACTTGTACGGTATTTTTGCACAAGTTGGTGACGTATCAGAAGTCGAACGAGTAAGCGCAGCGAACAAGTGAAATTTCTGATTCCATTTCTGTTTATTTCATACAAGCTGAGATTTTCTAGTTATCTCTTCATTTGTTTTTGTTTTTTGTTACTTAATTGAGTACAGTTTTGCGGAATTTTAAAAGCAACTTAATCTTACTATTTTCAATTTTAAAGTCGTGCTAAAGAAGAAAATTTTTAGTATATACCGCCGGCGTCTGAATAACTATGGTATTCAAAGAGGAAAAGTCCAGTAAACCATCAATCAAAATTTTCTATTACGAGTAAAATTTTGCTTATAGCAAGCAAAAGTTAACAAACACGTCACTGTACAGGTGGGCTTTCATCATCGTCGGACGACTAGAAAACTCGCTTAATTAATGCGTTCGTAGCTATGTGCTGTAGAAACGAAACCATCTGCAGTGTTTGGCTACTTGTTTACAGTATTTATCGTTATATTAAATTGTCCTCCATAAAAGACTGTTTCACTAAAAGGACATGTTGCAGGAAGAATTGAATTCCAATTCTTCGCCGTCTTCTCCGGGGCGGGGAGGACTTATGGAACCCCCCTCCCCTCCCCCTATTATCTAATTGTTCAAATGGCTTTTTGGGGTAGTAATATGAGAGGGCTTTGCGCACGAGTGGCGGTTGTTAATATTTACTTGGGGGTCCTGTGGAACGGTCCGAGTTATAGAATACAAGTTTTTCTTCTTTTACGCCAAATTTGCAATTGACCACTATGGCGCATGCGTCTTGTGCCGCTGTGATACATCGAAGGCTGAGGTCTACGAATATTTGCCGATTGTCTTGTCGAGCTGTTGTAGTATGATAAACGTAATATAGTTAGTTCGCATGTTATTCTGATTCGATATACTAAATCATCGAAGGCTCTAATCGCATGGTTAATATTCAGCACGAGGTCATACGTAGTCGGCCTTGGTACACCTTGTAACATGGGGGGCAATACTAAAGCCAACCGAGAGTGTAAAGGAAGCCTTAAAATGTGGTTAAATGTAATTTAGGCTAAGTTAGACTCGAGGTCAATGACATCTCGCAGTAGCGTTGTCCGGACGCATACCGCTATCTCCGCTGTCAACGCATTTATTACCTCACGCGATCGTTGATCGACTCAGCTAGCAAGTTGTTTATAGCATGTCGCAATCTATTCTAGTCGATCTCTGTGGCCTGTATGAGATATGGATCATAGCTATCATTACGAAATTCGATAAGACGCTACACACGTGATCACGCTAGCTTAATGCCAACCACGCGAACCTTTATTCGCCATCGCTATCTATCGCTAGCACTTGCTATACGACGCTATTACGCTATTACGCTATTACGCTATTACGCTATTACGCTATTACGCTATTACGCTACAACACGAGTTTAATTTAATTTTTCATCATGCCACCGAAACGTTCGCTGACAAACCTCAACGAAGAGGTTCCTGAACGAAATCCGCTCAGCAGCACTCCGCAATCAACGTCCACCGTGACACTCTCACAGGAATACCGACGGGAGCTCGTGGACGAAGTAGTCAGGGCTGTTCTTGCCGCTACACAGCAAACGGCCATCTCGCAATCGCCTGCAGCAACGACAAGCCAACCAGTATTGCCACTGCAGTAAACAGCCCAGGACACACCAGGTACGTCCAATGTGTTAGTACCAAACTTTGTAAACACGTTCTCGCTCGCGAGCGTAAATACAACTAGTACCGCTAGCATAGTGACTTTGCCTATCCCGCAAGCTCGTTCGCTAGGAGCTGTTGGCGGTCCTCCCAGCTCAACGACTACGGTTTTATCTGGCTCCCTCACGTCGTCAAAGACCTTCGCAACGCCAGCAGTTGTTCAGCCCTTTGTTATTGGACCTGGTGCTTCTCCGGTCCCGGCCAAATTAGTCACGCATATCGTTAGCGGGAAGTTCCTTGATTTAGGCGAGCTAATCCCGTCCAATTTGGTCGAGGCGGCAACCGGGCCACAAGTGTTCCTCGACGGCCATATTGTTTTGACTGCTGGGCCTAAGCGTAATAAACGCAAGATCGAGGACATAGTTACATGGATTGAGACATTCACTAGCTACGCCCTGGTTATGTCTGAGTACTTCCCCCACCGCTGGAAGGATCTATCGCTTTATAAGCTGCTAATCATACGCACGTACAGGCAGTTCGGCGGTAAAGCTTGGCTGAATTATGATAAGGCCTTTCGGGAGCACGCGGCCGCGACTAGCCTTACCAACTGGGCTAACATCGACACGCAGTTGTATAGCTTCTACACGGCTGGTCCAGCGCATCGTGCTAGCTTTTCCCACAATGGCGATGAGGAGCAACCAAGGGGTTCAAACAGCAGTGGTGTCATCTGTCGTTCATGGAACAAAGGGCAATGTTCCTCGCGCTTCTCCTTGTGCCGTTTTGCCCACAAATGCTCTTCGTGTGCTGGTCGTCACCGCCTCGTAGAGTGCCCGGAATTTTTCAAAGAAAAAACTGAGACGGAGCGAAAACGACGAACTCCGTCTCCCGCGCTTTCAGCAGATAAATTGAAAACTAAAAGACGCTAGCTTTCAAAAAGTTTTTTATATCATGCTTTGTTAGTCATTATTTTGTTTATCGGTCATGGGTAACTCATGTTTATGTTATACCTATCAAGTTTATTAGCTCTTAGTTATCATGCTACACTGCCGTGACCAGAATTGCCTTTCTGGAGTCTTATATTTGATACTACTGTGCGTCTTAAAAAATTCCCATAGCGTGCCGTTTCTTGGCATGTATTCTGTTCCGTGCTATCGGTTCGTGGTCCGAGGCGTTGTTTGCATATTTGTTCTTGCTATGTTGACACGTCACGTCACTTCATTTAGCGCTACTTAACATGTCTCCTGTCAGTTCGTTTATCTCAACGAGACAGCGCGACGCGCCGTGACATTTTAGCTCTTATCTCCTGATGGCTCAGGTCATCGGCACGCCATAATCTACGCTCTGGGCTGATGTTTATTTACTCTTACTTCGCGGCTAATCGGCTTTGTAATGTTCACATTAATTGTATAATTCATTCAAAGTCTTTGTACCATCTGTTGTGTGACTTTGCGTATTCATTTCAGCGTTGTGTGGCCTCCCTTCTGTCTCCGAGGTTACCCCTCTCCGTGTGGATTGCTTTGCAAGGGAGTTAAAATTACACCCTGACCCCGTCAAGGTGGCATACGTTTTAGATGGCATCCATGATGGCTTCCACATCGGCTTTCAGCACTCGATGAAGCTCAAATTGGCCAAAAACAACAAACAATCCGCCATGCAAAACCCAGTGGTGATTGATTGCTATCTTCAAAATGAAATCCTTCGGGGTAGGGTTGCAGGGCCCTTCGTTCATCCTCCATTGCCTAACTTGCAGATCAGCAGTTTTGGAGTAATTCCCAAGCGCGGGCAGCCGGGTAAATGGAGGCTGATAGTCGATTTATCATCGCCCAGGGGGTATAGCGTTAACGATGGGATCAACCGTGAGGAATTTACGTTGCAGTACGTCACAGTCGACGAAATAGTCAAAATGGTGTCCAAATTAGGCGTCGGTGCAATGATGGCTAAGTTTGATGTCGAATCAGCATATCGTAATATCCCCATCCATCCATCCGACAGACATTTATTAGGCATGCGGTGGAAAGACAAATACTTTGTAGATCTTGCGCTACCTTTTGGCCTTCGCTCAGCTCCATTTATATTCAATTCGGTGGCCGCTATGGTGGAATGGATTCTAGCTAACAATTATGCAGTTTCACACTTAGTCCATTATTTAGATGATTTTGTCATGGCGGGGCCCCCATGCTCGGACGCATGCGCACACAATCTCACCACATCGGTACGGTTGTGCGAAGATCTTGGCCTCCCCCTACATCCGGACAAATGTATCGGACCTGCTTCGACTCTAGTAGTCTTAGGAATCGAATTAGATTCAATTAATCAAATTGCTCGTTTGCCTGCAGACAAACTCTCGAACCTGCAGCAGCTGATAACCAGGTGGCGGTCGCGCCGACACTGCAACAAGCGCGAGCTTGAGTCGCTAATAGGCCACCTTCACCACGCTGCCAAAGTGGTGTGGCCCGGACGCACCTTCATCAGACGCCTAATTGATCTGCTTCGCTGCTTTCGCAACCCGGCGCATCCCATCCGACTCAACGTGGAGTTCCGTCGCGATCTGGAATGGTGGTACCAGTTTCTCTACTCCTGGAACGGGGTAAGCTTCTGGCTTTACCCCGGCATCCCAGTCGTACATGACATAGAGGTGATATCTGATGCCTCGGGAGCAATAGGCTATGGGGCGTTCTACAATCAGGCGTGGTTCAACGGTCGGTGGCGTGCGACACAGAAAACAGAATCCATTGCGTACAAAGAACTCTTTCCTATTGTACTAGCGGCCCATGTGTGGGGGCACGAATGGTCGAGACGACTCGTGCTCTTCCGCTCAGACAATGAAGCAGTAGTGGCCATCCTGAACCAAAGAACATCAAAAGTTCCAGCTCTTATGCGGCTCCTCCGAAGCCTTCTGTACGCAGCAGCTCGGTTTAGCTTTACATTCTCATCCGAGCATATCCCCGGAATCGATAATTCGATTGCTGATGCATTGTCTCGCTTTAATTGGCAGGAATTCAGACGGGCAGCACCTTCAGCGCAGCTACAAGCTACGCCACTGCCAACACATCTCATCGCACAATTAACCGGTCCCTACTAGACAGCCAATGCCAGGAACTTCTACTCAACGGCCTCGCACCAACTACACGTCGTACGTACGCGTCAGCCCAAAGGAGGTTCGTCGACTTTTGCAATCAGCTTGGCTCAGTGACGTGCCCCACGGACGAAAGCACTCTTTGCCTTTTTATCACACATTTGTCACAGTCTATACAGCACAAATCCATTAAAGTCTATTTGTCTGCCATTCGATCCCTCCACATTGAACAGGGTTTCGCCGATCCACTGACGAACTGCCACAGGCTTCAGCAGGTCTTCCGCGGAATAAAACGCGCACAGGGTTCGGCATCCTCGCAACGCCTGCCCATCACCGACTCGCTCATGCTTCACATACACAATGCCCTCGACCTGGCAACTTTTGACCACATCATGTTTTGGGCTGCCTGCACACTGGCCTACTTCGGTTTTTTGAGATCCGCCGAATTTACAGTTCCCCTTATTTCAAAGTTCGACTCTGCCATCCATTTACAAGTTTCTGATTTGGCCTTCGACAAGTTAGACCGACCCTCCCTGTCTCCGAATATGGATAAAAGCATCTAAGACGGATCCCTTCCGAGAAGGCTGTCACGTGCACATCGGCTTAGGCACTTGGCCACTATGTGCGGTCTCAGCGATGAGTGCCTATCTGCACAAGAGAGGTAATTGCCAAGGTCCTCTGTTCATGCTTCAAAATGGCCAATCCTTATCGCGCGAGCTGCTGTCCTCCTGGCTAAAACGCATATTTGCAGCAGCCGGTATACCAGGCAATTTCTCTAGCCACAGCTTTCGAATCGGTGCGGCTACAGTCGCTGCTCGCAATGGCGTCCCCGACCATCTCATCCAAGCACTAGGCCGCTGGACCAGTACCGCCTATTTGTCTTACATCAGAACTCCTGCCGAAGCGCTAGCCAAAGTAACGCAACAGTTGTCATAAACTTCTATACGACAGCAATTATAGATGAGATTAACAATTAAAAGAAAACTGTTTAACCTGCTGCTTATGTGTCTTGTTCGTTGTTGCGCTCTCTCCTGTTTGTTGCCAGTTCCTGAGCTTGGTGCTTGGTGCACTTCGGTGGGGAGGTCCTGGTTCCCTGTCCCTCTCCTCCAAGCACCTTGGAGAATCCATTGGGTGGTGACAGGGTGACCATGGTTACCGCTAATTTGTGCCTGGCTCCGCCCATCCCACCGAATATGCACCTAACGCCAAGCTCATCATTAACGATGAGTTTAAATGTGGTTAAATGTAATTTAGGCTAAGTTAGACTCGAGGTCAATGACATCTCGCAGTAGCGTTGTCCGGACGCATACCGCTATCTCCGCTGTCAACGCATTTATTACCTCACGCGATCGTTGATCGACTCAGCTAGCAAGTTGTTTATAGCATGTCGCAATCTATTCTAGTCGATCTCTGTGGCCTGTATGAGATATGGATCATAGCTATCATTACGAAATTCGATAAGACGCTACACACGTGATCACGCTAGCTTAATGCCAACCACGCGAACCTTTATTCGCCATCGCTATCTATCGCTAGCACTTGCTATACGACGCTATTACGCTATTACGCTATTACGCTATTACGCTACAACACGAGTTTAATTTCCCGCCCGCCATCCCTACCACTGGTACAGGTAAGTAGAGGTAAGTATTCCATTGACTGATCGCGGTCAATGTGACAGGTGTTCGGTGGGTGGTGACAGGGTGACCATGGTTACCGCTAATTTGTGCCTGGCTCCGCCCATCCCACCGAATATGCACCTAACGCCAAGCTCATCATTAACGATGAGTTTAAACGAATTATGTGTAATAATGCTCGTGTCACATAAGAGTATAAGGCACACGCCGTTCGCGGTAGACCTACCCAAAAAGATGTCTATCGTTTTCGAAAAAACTAACGTGAAACAAACAACAACACACAAGTCGCCATATTGAACAGAGCAAAATATATCGTACCAAACAACTGGAAAAGTAGTTTTTAATGTAACTCTTACACTAAATATCTTGATTCCTTTGTTTGTTTTTATTGCGTTAAATGCAAAGTACAATTAGATATTGCTTATAAAATCACTGATTTCATTAAACATGCGATAGTGTCCCTTGATGATTGTAATTTTAATATACTAAAGAAAGCTATTGATCAATGTAATGTACAGAAGCATGATGACGTTATTTTGAGAACAAGACGCCCTATAAGCGTTTACTTTCCTTTAAGAAAGAGCACAAGTAGCCCAAGCTTGGTTTCTGTGGTGTCCTGTTATAAGGAAATGTATGGGGAATCATCAAAAATTTCAATAAAATCATCAAAACGTGAAATAAAGCCTCGAAATTTTACCTAATCATTGAGAAATAGCACTTCTTTCGCTCTGCGTGGTTATTTTTTGAATTTAGCCCGTTTTAAGATTTTTTTTACCCACCACTAAGAAATAAGAGAAGGTTGGAAAGTAGTATAGGGAATGGGGGTTCCAGCGCAATCTCAACACGGGCAAGACCCGTGTCAAAAATCCACCTACGGAAACAACCCACTCCAAGTGTGGTTGGGGGCAACAGCGCAAATATGTTAGTCTATATATGGAGTGCGAAGATTGTAAAGAGTTTGTTTATGATTTCTGTGTAAAGTGCTTGAAACCCAAGTTTGTACCTACTAAACCAAATAAGTATATTTGTTGTGGTAAGAAAATGCAAATAGAAGACGACACGTCAGCACAGTGTTACGAGTGCGGTAAAAATATTCGTAATGCCGTACCAAATGCTACCAAAGAGCAATATTACGCCAATGGAGGTCGTAAGAAGACCCCATACAAAAGAATAAAATACTTTAGGGACTGGATGAGTCATATCCAAGGTTATCGGCCGGTATATTTAGACAACGAAGTAAAGAAGAAAATCGTAGACCACTTAGAAGAGCCAACCCCGCAAAGCTTAAGGAAGACATTGAAAAAATTAAAACTAGGGAAATATTACAAAGCTATTCCCTATCTTTTGTCTGAAATTACCGGTAAGTCTATTCCCGAGGTTTCTGATATGACAAAAGCCGAGTGGATGTTTTGTCGGCTGAATAAGGATATTCCTTATTATCCTGACGTAATTTACGAAATATTTTACAAAATAGACCCCAACCACCCCCTGTTAGGATGGATTCCGAGAAAATAAAAATGCAAAACTGGCGTTTATTTTGCCAGAAACCCCACTGGGGAATGCATCGCGCAGAACACCAAGCTATCCCCAGTGGGGTTTTTTGCATTTTGGGCTTACGGGGCTTATTTCATCCCGCGCCAGAGGCCCTCTAGTACATACACATATATCTTTCTTACGACCCACCAGAGGGTGAACTCCGGACAGCGTCCCGAGACACCCCCTGACTTTTCCAATCGCGAAACCCCCCATCGCGGGGTTGAATCGCACTTTCCACCCCTCCCCCTACGGTTGCTGTGAGTGTGGGGAGGCTTTTTTTTCCACTCACAGCAACCGGTCCAAATGCGTCTACAGCGAGGCTCGAACTCGGGACTTTAGGCCTCCCCAGCTCCAAAGTCCCACGATCACGAGCGAACGCCAGACACATCTGGACGCTTATGTATGTGAAAATTATTATATTTAATCTGCATAATTTCTAGACTGACGTTCGATATGTAAATAGAATCCCGTCACGCTCTTTTCGAAGCAGATGTTTACTGAGCAAGCTTTCTTTGAAGCTCTTCTTTCGCTTCTTGATAGATCTTTTTGCGAGATTCCTCGGAAAGATCTCTTACGACTGTTTTTTTATTCCTTATGTCCGTCTTTAATTTCTCGTACCTTTCCTCTTCGGCTAAGATAAGCGAGAATTCTACGTCGTCTATCTTTCTGTCACGCAAAGCCTTTGAGACAAGGTCAGTGATCGTATTTACTTTAGCCCTTGACAGAGCTATTGTCGTGTCGTGTTTTGATATTTTGCTTGACAACTGTTTCATAATGCCCGTAGCAACAGCCGAGATAATACCACAGGCTGCCCCAACGCCGGCCAAAGGAACTCCAACAATTATTCCCGGTCCAGTAAGCGAAGTAGCAACGCCAGAGCCCGTTAACACAACAGATATGGACCCTGAAGTTATCGAAATCTTATGTAGCGTACTCCGGGCTCTGACGTACTTTTTTCTAACTTTTTCATAGTGTTTTGTCTGCCCTTCCAAGTAAGCCAGGATTAAGTTCGCTTTATTCAGACGAAAGTTTTCAGCGTTTAATTCGTTAGGTTCCTTAGGAAGTTCAGGATAAAGTGGAGGCGCTGATGGTATAACATCCATTATATATACTAATGTACGACGCTTTTGGGAATGATATTGAGGAGCAGCCACATCACGACAACCGGGATTACTGGAATTGGAGAGCATTTAGGAAGATGTTTCCACATGCAGACCCCAGTAAGTTCGAAAGAAGACCCGATGGTATTTACTATAACGGCTCTAGGATGTACAGCAACGAGGATTTGAAGCCTACGCTGGTTAATCAAATAGACGATCAACTGAAGCATTCGCCAATGCATAAGCCAACGCCAGCGCCAACGCATGTTGAACCCAGTTGGTCAAAGGAATTATTGCTGGGTACCAGTACTTATCCGATACCCGCAGTTTCATTTGATAAACACCCAAGCTTGGACCTAACGCTGAACATGCGGATTTCTAACAAGCATTCCTTTCCGTTAAAGGTGCGGGATATCTTCAAAGACGTACCCATTATTCATACCACCGCTAAGGAATCTCATGAATGGTTAAGTGGTCCTAACATGCGTTATTGGCCGCAGCAACTAAACTTTGCAGTTTGGTGTGCCACTAGCGGCTGTGGTGTAAGCGCAAGCTTGATGAAGAATTCAATATTTATGTTTCATTTTCACTTCACGGTTAGAAGAATACTGCATGAAATGGGTGTTATTGCGCTGCCGGGAGATGCCACGTTTTATCCAAGAGATAATAAATACAACGTTCCTGCTTACGACCGACTTTGTAAGGAGTTCGGTGTTGTAGGGAAGGATTTTAGATGTACTGCCGGTGCTAACAATGGTTTGGGACATATTTGGGCTTATTGGGGGATTGGTGGACACGAGCTAAGTGATAAGGAAGTTCATGCGTTGAATCTACGATGGAACACTGGGTATCACAAAGAAACTCACGACAGTAGCACCTTCTTTGAACCAAACGCTAAGACCACTAAGGAAGTCAGAGACGGACCTCTGTTCAAAGACGAGGGCGGTAAGTATGCAGGGGCTAATCCACTGATTATTAAGATTACCAACGACGAGCAAACAAAGCAATATCTTAATTTCATACCCCCAGAAGGTAAAGGACTAACCAAAGCCGGCCTTGCCCGTTTAAACCGCAGCATAGAAGCTTACGTGTATTCTATCCTTGGAGCTCAGGTAAACACCCGATCCAGCATAATCGGAAATACCGGCGCCGCAGAAGAAACGCGAGCCGAAGCCTTGATCTTATTTGAAAGTTCGATCTTGGAGGGCGACATTAGCAAGGGCGTACAGCGTTACCAACTAGCTATACAAAATTCTAAGGCCCGACTGGACTATGCCGTAGCCCCGGGTTGTTGGTTAATGCCCAGTAATTTATCTATAAATACTGGCTCTGTAGTAGGATACAACAACAAACTTCAACGAGCTACTAAGGATATGAAGTTTGGGGTGAATGACGTGAACTGTGACACTCTTAGGAACATTCCTCACTTCGTGGAGAAGCCAAAAAAGGAACACGCAGAAAAACCCGAACCAAAGAAACCATCAAAGAAGGTCCTGCCTACGATACCCGAGGAATATGACCATAATTTACTAAAAGCCGGCCTAGCAGTCGCGGGTGTTGGTCTGAGCTATTATATATGGCGATGAACAACCCCTACGTAGCTGGAGTAGATTGTGTTTATACGACTTACACAGGCGAGAAAAAATACACCCAGGCGTCTTGGGTTGATGTCACGGGCATGTCCGTGAATTTGAATTACTCAGGAAAGAAATTGATATTATGCAGCATTTCTTTGGGGGCCGTTAGCAGTGCGAATGTAGGATTTCGTTTCTGTGACGACAATGGAGTATTACAGCCCATGCGCGCGAAGACAAACAACAGGGAGCCTACGCATTTCTCAGTAGAGCCGCCAACGAATAGCTCTGAGAATCTTTCCGTTTGGACTTTCCACATGGTTGCTGATTGCCACGGGAAGGTAAAGCTGCAGATAAGAGTAGATGACACCGGGAGTGTTTGCATAAATAGCATAGAAAATCAAAGGAATACTGTCTATAACCACATGACCATCAGCACTTTGACGGTGGTTAGTCTTTAGGAGGATCTTTGATCCTTGAAATATATGAATCCATACGTGAGGGAAACGCGTTATACCCACCGATTAGATGAAGAGGGATATGACAACGGCGCCTGGCATGACGTTGGACTGTGGGTTGAGGTTGGGGGCACTGCATTGGTCATTTGCACTATTAGCATTAATGCAAATACGCATGCGAATGTGGGGTTTAGGCTTATCGATGAGAATAATAAGCCCCTGCTTCCTTATCGAACTTCAACGAACACCAGGAAAGTTACCCATTTTTCGATGGAGCCCTACACTAGGTCCTCTGAAGACCTAACGCCAGTGACTTTTCATATGCTAGCCAATTGTAAATATGCTAAGTTGCAAGTCACTTCTGATGACGGCAAGTTTGGGATAAATCGCATAGGTCGCAGGCCCGCTAATGCAGCCTGGAGTCATAAGCCCATTTCTACCATGAGTGTGTTGCCGTTGGTTCCAAATTACCAGGGCGGTGCTAATACCGTCTTTCATTATCCTCAAAGCAGGGCACCGCCCGATGAGAAGATTAAGCCTTCATCTTCTTCAGGAGGACCACTCCAATAGCGACGACCAAGATCCAAATGTTATTCCCCACAAACTTTAGCAGTTCTCCGCCGGCCCTAAGCGCCAAGGAAACAACCGAACCCAGCAGCCCAGGCAAACCGGCTGCCATCTTTTTTCCTAAGGCCGTCAGCCCATTGCTTAATTTCTTTACGCCCGCGCCCGTAGCCTTAAGCGTGGATAGGATGACTCCTACTACGCTCGAAATAGCAACCGCAAATGCCAGCGGAATACCATACTTTAAAAGGGCTCTTTTTACCTTTTCCTTGGTGGTAAGCCCCAACTCTTTTTCCAGGTTTTCCTTTTGAGCCCGCAATTCCGCAAGGCGTATTTCGAGGGCCTCCACTTCCTTTTGAGCTGCTTCCCTTTCTTCCTCGGTACGAGTTTGGTCCTCGATTACTTCTTGCTGCCGCTCTATTTGCCCCTCCAGGTCTTCGATGGCCTGATCTCTTTGCCGGATTTGCTCCTCTTTAGTGTTGATTTCGGCAACCAACTGCCGCCGTTCCTCCAAAGAGCCAGCTATGGTGATATGCAAGTTTTTAGCTTCTTCCTTGCTTATGTTTAGGTCTTGCAGGGCGAGATCGAATGCCTTTTCAGCCTGGTTCATTCGACGTTCAGCATCATCTCTTTGTTCTCTCATTTCTATTATTCTTTGGTTTTTATCGTTAAGTTCTCTCTTTTGAGCATCAAGGAGTAGTTGGTTTTGTCGCATGTAATCTGCTTCCCTTTCCTCCAACGTTTCTTGCAGTCCCTTGACGCGTTTTTCTAGCGCAACCCGTTCATTTAGGGTTTCCAACCTTTCTAACGCGCTTCGGGTAGCTAGTTGAAAGCCTTTTAATCTTGAGACGTCACCCCTAACGTTGCCCTCCTCATCAAAGAGGGGTTGTGGTTTCGTCCAGCGGTCTTTGTCAGGAAATCTCAGGTCTTGAACGCTTATGAGGACTTTGTTTCCGCGTTCTGTGAGCCTTACGTCGTCAGCATCAAAGCTGGAATAACGCTGCGTTAGCTCTTGCGTTGCCCACTCTACGGTTTCCCGCGCGGTTGCTCCCTGCTCGTCTATGTTTCGAAGTTCCAAGTACTCAGGGACGGGGCTGCCGCGGTTTCTTGATTGCCACATGCGATTCAAGGCTGCCTTGAAGCTTCTCCACCTATCACCATACCTGCTTATCAAGGCCATGTCGTAAACGTGAGGCGCGGTTTCCGCGCCTTTAGTCCATGCGTCGTATTCTTCGTCGTTAATGTCGACTTGACCTTCTTCGGTAAGGGGATCAAAATCACCTTCTACTTCCATTATATATGATAAGCTCAAAGTTAAACCCCAACATATTACCTAAGCAGGTTGGCGGACTGAAAGCAGAACGCACCTTTCACCGGGTTACATTCACACCTTCTAGCGCAAAGCCAGGAGAAACGCTGTACGTAGGCGTACCCCGCCTAACGGATAACCTAGTATTGGTTCCTGGCACCCTGGCGCTAAGGTTTAACCTAGCAATACAGCCAGATACCGCAGACGCGCGTTACGTCGTCAATAATGCAGGTAGAAACCTTGTTTCCAAAATGCGCGTAAAGTTCGCCGGGGAATCCTTGCTGGACTTAAACAGGTATGATTTGTATACCACGTACAAAGACTTATGGTTGACTGCATTTGACCGCGCGCAAAGGATAGAGCAGGGAATCGCCAGTGAAGCCATACGCAAGGTAAGAAGCGCAACCGACAGCGCCTCGGGAGAAGACGAAATAAAGACTGCTTATGGTACTAAATATGTCGTTCCTTTGGACTTTGAAGTTATTACGAACCACGGTGCATACTACCCAAGGCAGCTAAGCGAGCTGCAGTTCGAAGTGACCCTAGCAGATACTACGAACATCCTGCAAGGAAAAGATGTAAGTTCATCAGCCGTGGATCCTTATTTCATCAAGAACTTGGAGCTGCAGTACGAGACGGTATACAGCGAAGAGCTGGCACGTAGCGCCGGTATGGAATACAGCTCCGGGAAGGCTTTCCTTTACGATCACGTCGTGATGTACAAGACGTTCAGCTTTACAAATAACGTCGAAGAGGTCATCAACCAAAGCATTAACCTTCCCAGGCGCAGCCTTACAGGGATAATGTTGCTGTTCGCAAAGACATACACGGCAGGATTGCGTGACTCCGAGGCGTTCTTTAATCCTAACATTACCAACGTAGGTGTTAGCATCAACGGAGTGCCTAATAAGGTTTACTCACAAGGGATAAAGCCCGCGGATATGTACCGGGAAGTCGCACGTAAGTTTGGCGACCAAATTGACCCAAAGAAATTCTTTAAGGATAAGTATGCGCTGTGGATCGACATGCGCACGACGAACGACGAAGACCTACATGGACAGGGATTGCGGCTGGTAAATACCCAGGACGGCATTACGTTGGAGATCAAGCGCACCAAACATGCCAGCGACACTACTAAGATCAACGCGTATATCTTCGTAGTCTCAGACGCGCAACTAAGCGTAGAAATGAATCAGCTAAAAAGCGTTGCATATTGATGACTCATCCTTTTGATAAAAAATATCGTTGGTATATAATGCTTCGCGTATTTGAAAACAACAACACCAAACTGCAATGCATAGTGCAAGGCGATAAACTTTATTTCAAAGCGAAGTCCGTGGCGTTGGCGTTGGGTTACGTAAATTCCAGAAAAGCGGCGTCTGATCACGTATCAGAGGAAAACAGGGTAACTTTGAAGTCTTTAAAGGGTGTAACTCAGCGTGACACCCTTAACGCACAACCCAATGCCGTGTATTTGACGGAGGAAGGTCTTTACGAATTGATATTCGGATCTGAAAAGGCGGAAGCAAAAAAGTTCAGGAAATGGGTGTTGGGTGACGTTCTACCCACGCTAAGGAAGACAGGTAAATACGATATGGAGAAGCGATTCAATGGTTCAAATCCAATGGCATTTAAGATAGAAACGGAGGCAGACATACACGATAGAACCGTACACAGGGTGCGTAGGTTCTACCCGCACGTAATCATAGTTCCAGGTCTTGGAGAACTGCAAGACACCGCAAGTAAGCGCATTAAAAGCTGGCGGAAAGGCTACCAGGCAGGCCAACCCGATCTGCTGATCCTTAACAACCATAATAAATACAATGGATTATGCATAGAATTGAAGACACCCAAAGGCACCGGCGTATTGTCCGAGAAACAAAGGGTAATGTTGGAACGATATGAAGAAAATGGATATTTAACCATCGTAAGCAATGATTATGATCTACTTTGCAGGGAAATAGACGAATATGTTGCCGGTATTCGCATTCCTTGCCCTTGGTGCATTAAGGCATTCAAAGGTCAAGACACTTTAAGCACGCACCTTAAAATATTTCATAGATATAATGATTCTTAAACAAACATACTGGCGAGATCTGCTGCAAGGCGTTTCATACCGAATAAAAAACTACGTCGCATTCGAAGACATCGACCGTTTGAGGTTGGTCTTAGAACGCGACGGTCAGGAATACAGCCTTTGGGCGCCTGACTGTGTGAGATACATACTGCAGGGTGAAGAATATACACACCTACGCAGTCATGGTAAGGTAAACGGCCGATGGAAGTTTGACATCGAACGTCGAGCGGAGGATAATCCGTTGTGCGACTAATCCTCTTCATGGGCGGATAAGTAGTCATCTGCTGTGTCTGCCCTCATTTTTTCCGCCATTTCATACGCTGATAAGGTAATAGTCACACCTTCTAGGAACGCTGCGATGTAAGGTAACATTATACCTTAAGTAGATTCCACTCTTTTCTTACCAACAGATAATGATCTAAGGGCTTAGGGCCATCGTAAAGGCAGCACCAAATATGTTGGCCGCTACGTATACAGCCACATCGGTCGCAGATGCCATCCCAGTGTTCCCTATTCTCCCACCTTACACCCTCATAGTCGTCGAAGCATACGAAGTCTTCGTCGATCTCCTTCTTACGTCGCGTGAGCACCCGGCCGGTTTCAAGGGGGCAACATCGCTCTGCTAAATCGCCGTGGGTCTCGCAGACCACATCTGTGAGGTCATAGCGACGGCAGCGGTACTTATGCCAGTTTTCTTCGAAGAGGGGTTCATCGCATCGGCGGCAATGACCTTTAAGGCAGACTCTATGCTCGCGGTGATATCGTAGGGCCTGTACTGTGGACAGTTCCTTACCGCAGTCACCGCAAACAGTGCTGATGGTCTTCTTACAGACTTTCTTGGAAAGATGGTATTGCAGTCGCTGCTTGCTACTAAAAGCTCTATCACATTGCACGCACTTCATTATATATACCTTATTTTTTATTGTTAAATTGTTAAACCCTGTAAGAGGGTTTTAGGATAGGGTCTATTATTTCTTGTTATTTTGTTAAACCCCCATTAAAAGATGAGGTATCATTCTTTCTCATCGTTGAAACCAGCAAAAAGATAATCATGTTAACCATTCTTCGATTACGATGATTTAACAAAATAACAATAAAAAATAGGTCCTTACTTGAGACCTCTTTGCAGCATTTAACAAAATAACAATAAAAAAGAAAGACCTATGCTAATTCCCCTTGCCGGGGCTTAGTAAGATCTTCTTTGCGACCTCTTACTCTTCTCGAGCGTCGTCTAAAGTCCTTTGTGCTTTAGTATCCGCGGGACACCAATGTCCAACGAAGTCTTCTTCAGAGAATACCTTATTACAGTGACGGCAGGTGTATTTTTTACACGGTTTGGGTATCGGTGTTTTGGGAGGGATTATGCAGTCAGCAGGTAGTTCGCACGTAATGCAGTCCATATATCTATGGGGGATATCGAATGAAGTCCTTAATGGACTCCTTAGCCCACGTCGCCATTGTCAAAAGCGCGCCAAACCGTTCCGCGCGCTTCAGACCACACATTTCATCGTACAATTCCTGTACGCGCTCTTTTAACCGGTCTATCTCTTCCCTTTGCATTTCTATGGTGTCTTTTTTATCCTTTGCGTCGGCGGTAATCCTTCTTACTGCTTCCACTGGTTCCATCTATATATGAACCCAGATCACATGCCTTGTAACGCTCTGATAGTAGGACCCACCGACTGTGGAAAGACCCAATTCGTCGTGGAGCAGCTATTAGGATCCTTTAGATACCGCTTCGACTACATCGTGCTATTATGTCCCACCTACGTGAATAACCGCACCTGGGAAGGCATAGGAGTGAAAGATGACGACTTCTTCGTAGATATCTTAGATCCTAACGAGTTATCCAGCCATTTGAAGTTCTGGCACAAGCAATTCCCTAAAGATACACAGACGCTCCTCATATTGGATGACATTGCCTGTGGGGACGACGTAAAAAAGCGCACCTCCGAATTAGTGAAGCTCGCTTTCAGCGGCAGACACGACAATATCAGCGTTTGGTTGCTCTCGCAGCAGCTTACCAGTGTCTCTAAACCCTTTAGGGAAAACATAGGCTCTCTCGTAGTATTTTATACTCCAAGTAAGTCTGACCTGGAAACCATTTTAAGCGACTACGGCGGTGAGATAAGCAAGGAACAGCTGCATGAATACATGCGGCATTTAAAAACGCACCAACATTCCAAAATGATTTTCTCTTTGAGGTTTCCTTATGACGTTAATGTATATGGAGATTGAGCAGCTCTTAGATGAAGTCCCCACGCAGTTAGATGAAAGTAACCTCAAGGAACAACTTAACATCCTTGTGTCTTCGGGGAAGTGTAAAGAAATGATAGGCAAGGAACTTACCCATGAGCAAGTTAATAAGCTGTCGGAAGAGGAGGTTAAGAAGTTCCATAAAAGGTATGAGGCCGCCCTTGCAAGTAAGACCACGGACGCCGTCGCAGACTCCGCTATCCGACTTGCAACTAAATTGCTTGGACTTGCGCTGCCCATAGACGACGTGGAGCAACTACGGAAGGACATTAGCGAGGACTATGTCATCGCTCAAGAACTTAAGATAACCTGCGGGTGGTTGTCTTTGAAGTGCGGTAAGTTAATGGCAGTCGCCTCTGCGGCACTTCACGTAGCTCAGCATGTCGACTTGAAGGAGGTACTAGGTTCCTTCGGAACATCTTGGAAGGACTTCAAGAAGGACAGAGACGTTGAAAAGGTCTTCCAGGCAGCACTTACTGAGGTACCTGATCAAGTCGCCTCAAGTACCTAGTCAAGTCGTTGTCAAGTCACCTCAAGTACTTAGTCAAGTCGTCCTTAAGTCATTCTCAAGTACTTAGTCAAGTCGTTGTCAAGTCACCTCAAGTACTTAGTCAAGTCGTCCTTAAGTCATTCTCAAGTACTTAGTCAAGTCGTTGTCAAGTCACCTCAAGTACTTAGTCAAGTCGTCCTTAAGTCATTCTCAAGTACTTAGTCAAGTCGTTGTCAAGTCATTGCCAAGTCATTGTCAAGTCGTCATCAAGTTACTTGTCAAGTCCTTCAAGTCCCTTAATATAAGATGAGTGACACCGAAGAACAACCACCCGTAGAAGATACCAAGATTACCAAGGCTAAATCTCCGGGCAGAGTCGCTGCCGGAAAGAAGCTCGCGGAGATGAATAAAAAGAACAAAGCCAAAAAAGAAGAAAAGGTGGAGGAAGAGGAATCCTTTATTAATCCCGGCTACGTCATTGGCGCGTTAGGAGTCGCTATAGCAGCAGGCAGCCTTTACTTACAATGGCGGGCTACGAAAAAGGTAGAACCACCAACGTATCACGCACCTGTGGAGGTTAGAAAAAGTAAGATCCCTGAAATGGAATAACCTTCTCGCTTTGTAATATAATGTCGACCGCGTTGTTGAAAACTGTTGAAGAGGCAGCTATCATTACTTCCATCGTTGCGGGTATTGGTTGGGTAGGTAAGAAAGTGCTCAAAGAAGACTTTACTGAAGACCCAAGCAAGAGCTTCGCTAACTTTGCTAAGATGACCGCTGCCGTAGGCGGGGCTATCATGGTAAAGGATTACCTACGGAAGGAAAAGTACCTACCTAATGTATAATGGTTAGCTTAGTCGCAGGTGGAGTCATTGCAGCTTTAGCATTTACAGGGGCTAATTATGGTGGTCAATATTTGGATAGATTAGTTAGAGGCGACAAAAGCGGTGCCGCCGAAAGAAAGAGACACGACTTAGCGCTGGAGAAATATCAGCGGGACGTGGCAGCTTGGAATGAAAAAAGACAAGCTTACAGGGATTGGTTGGATAAGAACTACCAAGACAAGATGCAGGCAGACAAGAACTTCGAAAACACAGACTACGCCTTCAAACTTTATGCGCAAGCACACCCCGACTTTAGAATGAAAAAGCCTCAGTTCAAGAATTACTACCAGCCTTCTAAGAAACAAAAAGACAATGAGCTGGTATTTGTAGGAGTTGCAGGGCTGGCCGGAGGCGTGGCTTTGGCGTATCTAATATAATGATCGTCTTTTTGGAAAGCGACAAGAATGACTTTACCACGTATCTGAATCCTCCCATCCGCGCGGAAAGGGTTCGGTTGGTTAGTTGCTCTTTGTACAATTCTTGGTATAATTTAATTAATGGCTTTGTCATCGGAACTTCCGGCACCAAACCAAAAATACCAGATTCCCATTACACCCCTATAACACTGGCTAAGGAGCTAGCAAAGCATGGATACACTCTTACCACAGGATTGCCCCATGAAATGACATTCAAGAAAAATAATGGGAGCGCCAATCTAAAGGACAGTTCATTGGTAGAACTCCTGGGCCTTACTAGTACCACGATAAATAGCGGCAGTACATATGATGTAAAATGGAAAGTCGCATCCTCTTACGAAGTCTATTGCGACTTGGTTCATAGTTACAACAATGGAGAAAAGTCTTCTCTTATGTCCAAGTTTCTACCTAAGGGTAATCCATTTGACCCAGTGGAATACACTCCCATTTCTTTGAGCTATGACTTGTCTAATTTGGTAGAAAGCATAAACATCACCATTAAAGTGGACGGAAAGACGGTGGATTTTAACGGACGTAAGATCAATCTTGTCTTGGAATTCATATAATGGGCCGCGTAGAGGACAAACTTAAAAGGATTTACTATGGGCCCGAAGGTTATTGGAAAGGAGCGTCAGCTATCAAGAAACTCGCGATCGCGGCCAGGGTATCAGATGAAACGGCTAAGAACTGGTTGAAAAAACAAACCCTCTGGCAGGTTTATCTTCCCGTGCCTAAGTACATTCCCAGGCCCAGCTTTACCGTAAATACCCCTAATGAAGTTCATCAGGCGGATTTGCTTTTCTTACCGCACGATAAGGTGAGAAAAAAGACCTATAGGTACGCTTTGACCGTAGTCGATATCGCAAGCAGATACAAAGACGCTGAACCCATAACCAGCAAGGATTCTGGGGAAGTCGCAGAAGCCCTAGGTAGGATTTATAAGCGCGTCTTGAAATGGCCTAAGCTGCTGCAAGTGGATGCGGGGACGGAGTTTATGGGCGTGGTTACCAAGACCCTGAAAGACCACGACACTAAGATTAGAAGAGCTAAAGCAGAGTACCACAGGGGTCAAAGCATTGTCGAAAGATTCAATAAGACCCTGGCCGAGCGTCTCTTTGGGTACCAGTATTGGAAAGAGCTGGAAGATCCCTCCAAACGCAACAGGGAATGGACTCAGAGGCTCCCCCAGGTCGTCGCAGCTTCGAACAACGAGGCGGCCAGGGCTACGGGAATGAAACCCAGGGATGCCATAAAAAAGAAACACGTGGAACACAAGTCCTTCATCAGAAGTTCGAGGGCGGTCTTTCCCCAGGAAAAAAGATTAGGCGATGTCACGGTTCGATATCTCTATGAGTCGGGTGAATTAGAAGGAGGATCCAAAAGAGCTACGGATCCTAATTGGTCTTTGGAAACTTATCAGATCCGAAGTGCGATAGCTAAGAAGGGCCAGCCCATCTTGTATTATCTTCATGATGGTCCCACGCGTGGGTTCGTCAAAGAAGAACTGCTTATCGTGTGATGTCCGAATGCTATCGTATGCACTCCGTCATCACACATCCATCGCTTACCGTCAAATGCAGACAGTGACACCTTCTCCTGCGTGACGTTATGTATCTGATGACCATAGCTGCGCAGGCTGTTCATCTTATGCCGCTGTTCCTTGCGTGTTCGTAATACGTTGAGGTAGGACTCGTGCGTAATGTCCTTCTTAACCACATACTTTTTTACGCCTTTAGCTTTCTTTTCTACGCCGTCTAACTTTAGCACGCTGTACATCTTTGGTTTCAGACCCACGTATTCCACGATGGGTTTTCCTAACATTTCGTCTTTCATCTTCCCAATTACCTTCTTATTCTTCGCAGAGTAAAGGAAGTGCTCCTTCGGGTAACCGCTGGTGTCGTACTCGTCTATGTCGGGGAGGCAGTCTTTGTAAACGTCTTCCGTTTGCACTTCTAGAATTAGGGAGTCGGTGTCTGTGTACAGGAGGCGACAGCGGTCTCCGTACTTTGGCTTAAGCTTATCGTAGTAGAACTCGTACATAAGCAGCTTCGATAGATCCAGCACCGTAAAGCCTGTGTAAACGGGCTTGTTTAGTAAGAGGTTTGCCTTTTTCATGTGAATCACGTAGAAGTTCAGCATTTCTACGTATCTAACGAAGCCTGGCTGTGACACGTATGCTTCTGCTTCCTCTTTGGTGCTGACTATTTTTACGCTTACGCGCTTGCGGATGTTCTCCATTGTCTTTCCGAACACGCTGTTGTTCATCAGTTTGAAGAGATTTTTCTCGAAGTCATTTTTCGCTGCGGTACGCTTTTGCGTGTTAAAGTCAATGTAGGGACGCATCCAGGGTTCCTGCGTGAATTTTAGGACTCTGTGGATCTTCTCTACGCGCATTCCGTGTCGCACGTAGAACTGCAGGTTGCGGTAATGTACCACATACTTCTTCTTATCCATCAGGTTCATAGTTAGTTTCCTGTACGGTTTGTAACCAGGGCACATTTGCTTTTGCAGCGGACTTAGCTGCTTAAATGGTATCTCTATCGCTTCTGGTGCTAAGGGGAACTCATTGTGTTCGTCGTGCAGGCGCTCTGGGTACTCCAGATCCACTTCTAAGACGTAACCCTTGTCTTCCTCCTTTCCTACCTGCATGTAGAAGTCTATCGGCTTCACTGGATCCCATTCGAAGTCTCTCACAGGTAGGTACTGTGACATTGCCCAACCATAAAGGTTATTCGCATCCAGGTAGTAAATGTATGTGGTTGGTTTCTCTGGGTCGTGCTCTACTAAGGGGTTGTTTGCGCGGGCGTAACGTCGGCTGGGTCCGCATACGCCGCCACGAATACCGTCTTCCATAAACCGATACATGTCGTACTCCGTTAGGAGATCCAACTGCGCATTTGTCTTCTTTAACAAAGCACTCCAGCTGAGCCCAGGAGCCGTGTAGAAATTAGCGGGATCCAATCCGTAATATTCCATAGCCATCTTTCTGAAGCTTTGGAAAACATCTGCGAGCAGCACTACGTCAGACCTTAGGTAGATGTCGTGGTAGTCACCCATGTTCTCACAGGAGTACTTTTCCCACACGTCTAACGCATGCTGGTACTCCTCATCCTTTATACCAGACTCGTTTAGGGTGCTGTAGAAGCGATCTTTGGGTGGTAGGGGTTCTTTGAATCGATCCCAGGAGTCCATGTATTCGTATGGGTAGACTCCTTTCCTTTCCGCGCCGTATTGACTGGAAATGGGAAAGTTGGTGTTATACTTTACGAGGTTTGCTAAGGAGTCCGCCATAAACTGCTGCGAATCTAAGAACTTTAGCTTACCCACAGTTACGGACATGTAGCGCTCTTTGTTGTTGGGTATGCATTTGACGTCGGAGCCGTCTGTTCCTTGTAGTAGCAAATGGGAGTCGTAACCGCGGAGGTTGTGAAAGAACACCGGAATCTCCATGTCTGGATTTACTTTGAAGTTTATATTGCATTTCCAATGAGCCGCTCCTCTGTATTTACCCGTGATGTGGCAGTGATCCCTAACCTTATCCACATAGAAATCCTCAACAAATGCTTTGTGGCAGTGAATGCAGTGCGTGGAGGGCTTTCCCGGCTTCTCACCTTTCTTAGCATACTTCCCGCATTTAAAATGAGCTTCTCCTAGATACTTTCCATCTTCATCCCACGCTTTCTTGGCTCGTCTTCCAAACTGAAGAAGCGTATGTTGACAAATGTGGCATTTTTTTGCCTTGTTAAAAGCCTCCTGGTTCTCTTTGGTAAATTCCATCTTCTTTGGACGTCTTAATTGTTCTCTAATCTCCCCCTCCTCTTCTCGCAATGCTTCTAGAAACTCATTAGCTGCGTTCTTACCTCGGTAAATCACAGGAGGGTTTGCTTTACCGTCTGATCTGACTACTATGTAACCAAAGGAGCAGATCTCGTGTAATCCTACCTTATTCGTGGCACCACGTTTCTGCTCTTCCTTAGTTATCAACGCTTCGAAGTCTGCATATATCACGTAAGGCACTTGCATCTGCTTTTGATGGTCTGCGTATGAAAGCTCTTTGTTGGTGGGCATCTGGATCCGTTGCGCCACTTCTTCGACTCCGCGGCAGATCTCATCGTGTTTCTTTAGGGCATTTAAGGATGTAAATGACAGCAAGCAGCAGTCACAGAAGTACTTTTTGCCTTTGTGCTTAGTATGTCTGTAGAATAGTCTGCTAATGTGTTTAACCCATGAGTAGTGTCCGCCGTGGTAGAATAAATGTACGCGCTCTCCTTTACTTTTTGACAGAACTAACGGTACTATCGTCTGCTCTCTGACTCCGTAAACGTTAATTGCTAAATCGTTTATTTCCTCAAATATGGGGATGTCTATCAACTGCATGGGAAATTCCACACCATCCCACTCTAAATCATCTGTGGGATACTTACTTGTCCTACAGGGATCCTTCTCTGCTGGATACAGTGCAGACCTGATTGCCCACATAAAGCATCGATTGTCTTCATTCTTCACGTTTACAATAGCCTTCTTCCTTTCTACCCACGTTGGTAGCGGTACGTAACTCCCCCCTCGTATGGGTACGTACCTGGCTATACTTATCTCTATTCCTTCAACCTCCTCTACTGTCCAACCCGATCCTTCTTTCGTGTAGTTAGACAGCGACTCCATTATTGCTTCTAAGGCTTCACTGAGTGACCTATCCAGATTCGTGGATTCTAATATCACTAACGACTTTGATCGCAACATTGCTGTCGTCATTACCTCGTCTTTTGACAAACTTACTTCTACCATTATGCTCGCTTTCAGGGCTCCTAATTCTTCTATACCTTTTCGGAGAGTCCTTTTAACCTTCCTTTCTGACTGACGCCAAAACTGTCTAACGTCAATCTCACCGTTACCGGGTATTGACACCGTGCTGAAGTTGCTTTGGGATTCCATCTATATAATAGGAAATATTTTATACCTAATACCAAGCACTTTTTAGGTCGTCGTAGTCGTACTCACAGTCCTGACAATGCCAAAACAATTTAACCTTAGTCTCAAACTTCTTACCACATCCACAATCATAACTGCTCATACACTTCGTCTTCATTTTCAAATGCTTTTTCAAATCCGCTTCTTTCTTAAAAGTTCTCTTACATTCTTCGCACTCCATATATAGACTAACATATTTGCGCTGTTGCCCTCAACCACACTTGGAGTGGGGGTCGTCCGTAGGTGGATTTTTGACACGGGTCTTGCCCGTGTTGAGATTGCGCTGGAACCCCCATTCCCTATACTACTTTGGAAACTCGGGATCCAAAAGCGAGCCATCACGAGTCTTTGAAACCTCGTACGTCTTCTAATTTTCTTTCCAGCGCCAAATTTTAGTCATAACCCTTCTCTCACATCCCTATAGAACCGAGAAAGTCGCATTAGAGATTAGTCTTCGCGTCTTTAAGCCATGAAATTTGCCTGTATTCACATACTACCTCGCTTGTTCTGACCCGTACTGGGAGCTCACTGTACACCAGTTCAACGGATTTCCTTCGGCAACCGACCCGAGGTCACGCCGGGAGTCTTCGTATCATATTCGCCGAACTTCGACGTCATGCCTCGGCAAACGTATTGTCATAGAGTAACCAATCACAAGAAGACGCAGGGAAGACCCGCTTGCTTGTTGTTTTCCGATCGAACTGTTTTACGATCTCTACTACTTTTTATAGCTAGCTAGAATAATACAAGAATACAATCCATAAAAAATTAAAGGAATTATGAATGAATCAATACTGAAAGACCAGGATGGATCTCAGGTGAGGTCAAAATGCGGATTTGGATATAGTCTTTCTTCGAAATTATGGTGAGTGTTTTTAACGGTCGACCGTTGTACTAATTTTTAAATTGAGAAATCAATCTGAATTGCTATTGTACGTAGTAACACTTTTAAAATCATCGCTTTCTTTTAGCATATTCAAAAACTATGAATACAAAGAAGACGAGTTTACGTCAATTGACGACATAGTGAAAATAATGGAAATGGAGAAGGAAAATTTAACCCTAAACACATCGCGTCGAAGTATTGGACGGATCGTTATCGAGCTATGGGGAAACTTGGCGTGAAGCAATCAACGAAGGGAAAGAGAGGTGAGCGTCGAATCAAAGGGTATGTGAATTTATCGACGAGGAAATTCCCCAAGGATTACGAACTTCACTTGGACCCTAAATGGCAAAAGCTTTGCGGCGACGGAAATTCGTTTACCCTCATACGGAACGAACCTTGGTTCTTGAATGGTATGCGATGTTGTACCGAGATTGCAGTTACATCCCAAGAAAATAGTCACAGGTTGGACATAACGAGCCAAGGGTTTAGACTTCCCCATTCTACGCTGAACATAGCAAAGCAGCTCAATGGTCTAACACTACCAGCACAATTACACCTTATGACTAGTTTTCTTGACAGTTGTAGTATTTGTAGTGGATTTCCTGCAGGAATTGTACATCCAGGCCCCCATAATGTTACAAGAGAGAAATTTCATAAAGAGGACCCATCAAGAGTCGAGAGATTAGTTTTTTCCAAAAACTGTCAAGTCATAGCTCCTGAGGGTCAATGTTGTGCAGCTTGTTCATCAGCCAAGACCAATGAAAGAAGCAAGGAATCTAGAAAACGAAAAAGTGATGGTGAAATCCACATATTCCATAACGAGCGCTATTTTTCTGAAGATGACTGGAAAAAGAAATCAGAGATAATTAACAAGAAGCTAAAGGCAAGCAAAACCAGAGAAGCTCGGCTGGCAGAAAAATTTCAAGACCAACTGATTGACCTGGAATCGGATGACCACAATGATCTGGCATGGATTATGGATAATGAGAATAACAATATACCTGAAGACATGAAGACTCTATGGCATCAACAGATCGAGATAACACAAACTGCATCAAAAAATGGATATCGATGGCATCCAAAGTAAGTATTAATAAATTTAATACATCTCCAAAAAGTTGACCAAATCTGTAAATCATGGTTTTCAATCCCATCCTCATTTATGAACTTTGTTTCATTTGTGGAATATTTCCAGTGTAAGAAACCCTTTTCCCAGTCCCAAAATAGGCAAACCTCATCTCTTATCTACCCCATCAAGACAGTTTTTATTAAAATGATTTGCATACCATTGCGAAAAATATTTCCATTATTATGTTTTAACCTACAGGATCATCAAACTTTGTTTGGAATTATACTGTAAAAATCCCCATGTACTTGAGCCTCTGCGCAATGTTATGCACTTACCTAGTAACAGGTCAATAAGGTAAGCTTTCAGAAAAATACAGCCAGTTGATATCCATTGACAAGAAACCAAACAAAAAACACAAAGTTAATATATGCCTATCTATTACTGGAAGGTACTACAAGAACAAGTGTGAGCAGCAGTCTGGCTGGAACAAAAACATAGTGGAGTGGTGTTTAAAGGATGCTAGAGAAAGAAACCTGAGGGAATGTGATTACTGGGGTGGATTTGTCATAGATGAAATGAAGATAGAGGTAATGATCATATTATTATAAAATCTGATCAATTTATTGTCATCATTCAAATGTTATGCATAATATAGTAATCCATAACTGACAACTGACAGCTGTGGTCTACTTAAATATATAATTTGTTCAAGACAGAACAATATTGATTGACAACTATACATATCATAAAGTGAAGTAACTTAACCCATGAAATAAAAAAAAAGCTTATTATACATGTAGGCCTAATAGTGCAAACTTACACACACCAATGAACAATTAAGTTATGCTAGGATTATAATGTGTATTTAATCTATATATCATGCATTTAAGGGTTTGAGTGCATTCATTCTATGAAATTCAACTAGAAATATTATTAAATTTTTAACATATTATGCATTGTCAAACAAAATATCTACAATGCCTTTTATTTAATATATCACGAAAAGATATACATTATGTAAATTCAATCATGAACATATTGTTTTCTCTAAGGAAAACTTGGAAATGGTTATCAAAAATGACAAGCATAGACTGGTTGGATTTGTTGACTTGGGAAACTTGCACGACGACATGCAAAGGCTATGCGGTAAGAATTAAACTGCAAAAAATGGTATCATTATATATAGCCTTATTATCATAGTTCATTATATCCATGCACATGTCAGGATTTTTTAATCATTATATTTTGTTAACCCCCTCACCAAACAACATTATTCCTCAAACAGAAATATTAGAAATGTGTACTATGAAAATTTCTGAATAATGCATCGACCTGACTCCTTGAATATTATACTTTCAGCACCTAGTGTTACTGTTGTGATAATTAACATCATTATTTACAGCAGCGAAGTTTACATACAAAGACTTAATCCTCTTATTTCACTTTCTGCTAGGAAAGACAGAGACATCCCTTGCCTCTCATGTGCTCCAATTTGTGTTTCTGAGTGACAACGGGTTTCGATTTCCTATTGCACAATTTCCTAGTCATGATTGCACTCCAAGTGATCTATTTGCAATCTTTTGGGAAGGAGTTGGAATGATGAAGGAGGCAGGATTTGTGTAAGTGAAAAATCATGCATCGATTGTAAGTGTTCATACTTTGGATTTCAGGGATTTTATTAATGCTGTTTCCCCTAAGCCTGCATCTTGTACTGTCTTATAATCACTTAACGTATGGATCCTGGGGTTACTGGTGTGGGGATGCAATTAAAAAACCCCAAGTAAATATATATTCATATTTTTTTTTAAATATCCTTAAAATTATCATATAACTGCAACAATAACTACTATATGTGAGACTATATAAATAGCCCAAAGTGCTATTTGGACTACTTACAAGGCTAATTTTGAAGTACCATGCGCTCTCTGTAAAACTAGCAAAAGCACCATAATATCAGATACAATTTTGTCTAAACTTAATAAGACTTGAAGGCAGCAGATACATAGGCTCTTGAGTACAAGCATCCTGTGAAAGAAAACAAAGATATTACTAAAATTTCATATACAATTACATTAAAGTATAAAATTTACCTTTTTCCTTTGGAATAGAATATACTGGTGCATACTAGATGGGGCTGATGTAAACAGACGGTTCATACAGATGCACTTCCCCAACTATGACCCGTTAGCAAAACAGTTCGTGGCAAGTAATATGCACACTGGTGGACCAATGGTATTTATAATGGACTGTAAGGTAATGACACATTTTTTCCTTAGATTTGCTAATACAAGATATATATCTAGCTTTAGTACAAATCCAATAACCAGCTGAGTCATGAACTATACACAGCTAAGCATAGTATGCCTACATGCAGCCAGCCCTCTTGTAATAATATTACCCCAGAAAAGTACCCCAGAAAAGATAATTGTGTTATATCTTTACTGGTATAATACACATAATGGCTCACTGTGTGCTGGCATGGAAATCTCGACCACCTGTCACTTGTATACTTGTATATTCCAATTAGTTACATGGCATGGCATAAAGGCACATGTGTATAGCTATAGCTAAACACATGTTAAGCCATACAAATGTGCCTATACGCATGTCCTATATTTGAATTATTATAAATGTATACCCAACAATCTTCAATATATATGATATAACTAATACCAGTATATAACTAATGCTGTACTTTTTTTAAAGCACAACATAAAAAAGATTCGCAATAATTTGCAGAAGAGCAATATTGAGGAAAAGCCAAGATGCCTAACTGTTGGAGGGAAAAAGATTCTTTGGGCACAGTTAGCTAGTGCATACAATTTTGACCAGGTTTCTACTTCCCTCCACATTCACGAGAGGCTTACAGAGCATCATTTCAACCTGGATGCAGCATCAAAGATGCGAAATCACCTTGCAGAAGAAGTTATGAATAAGTCAATGCTTTATCTAATGCAGGTAATAGCTGGATACTGTAATTAATTTAACCAGATCAAGTTACAGCTAATAATACACTGAACTTTAAAAATAAATAAAACAGAATTATGGACTGGTCATAAGTTATTTTCGTGAGATCTTTACCTATTAGTTTAATTATTTTGGTTCTCCATTTTTCAGGCACATAAAAGGTTCTTGGACGATACAGGGAAAGACGGCTCTTCTATCGACGAGACAATTAAGTTACTTAGCCATACCAGTGAATTGATTGATTTTTTTTGCACTAGCAAACAAGCCCTCCACTCTATGTACGACAGCAGGATCAGAAAGTTGGATTCCTTTCTTTCTTATTTCTTGAGATGGAGAGCCGAAAGCAAAAACCAACCCAAGAATTTCATTTCGTCAAAGCTGTGGTTCGACTTGCAGAGCATGGTACATGGTTTCAAATCCATCGTTAAGATTAAGCTCACGAGATTTCCTGAGTCTGCAATCAAACCCTGGATTATAAATCAAGACGTAGTGGAAAATCATTTTTGCCAGGTCAGGGCTTGTAATGGGCAAAACAACAACCCAACCTATCGTTTACAAGAGTCGACCCAGAATTCCATTCGTCTTGGTCAAAATACGATAAGTCGCAAATCGAATGCAGGGTTACGTTGAGTCAGGGCTGGCCCCCGGGGTGGGGGGGGGAGGGTACTCCCCATATGGAATATATGGGGATGGTCCGCTGAACAGTGTATGGTTTTTCGAGCTTCTTGTCATGCAGGGTATGCAATTTCACTCAAGTTCCAACTTCTTCCTGAATTTCCTGTCATATTCAGGGATTCACAAATTTGAGGGTTTTTTTTGTCATAAACAGGGTACCCCTTTCAGAATCCCAGCAGAACACCCCTACTCAAATCCTGGCAGAGTACCCCCCCCCCCCCCCCCCCCACGGCAGCTAGACAGAAAAACGCTACTTTCCCGCTACTTTCACTATTGTTTTATTTAATTGAGTTTATCAAATGGAGCTGATCCTCGCAGTATATGAAGCAACTTCTGCAGCTGAAAATTGAAATACTCAGAAAAAATTCGGGATTTGAACATGTGCCCTGGCGAGTCATGTACCATGCTCTCTAAGCATCGAGCTACCAAGTCTTATAGAGTGCACGCACTAAAACCGTGAACATTAAATAGTACTAATTAGTACTATTTCATACAGAATCCTTTGTTTTCTATTGTTTAATTATCACTATTTAGTGATAGTAGTAATAGATCTTGTGCTGGCCTGACTTAAATTTTCAATAAAAGAAGCAATTACAATGTATTAATCATACCTTAATCATTGCGGAGGATCGTTGGGAACGGGATTTTCCTTCCATCATTGTCGCTGCGTGAATTTATGGTATGTATTGCAGATATCAATTCTGCAACCATGAGAGATTTTTTGTGGTTGACCTTTACATGTTCTGCTCCATAAGCGCGGCAAAGCTTAAGTAGCTGCGCCTTCACGTACACTCGGGTCAAACCTTCTTTCCCAAACTTTGCCACGAACGAGGACAAGTTGTTGTGACTGTCGATCTTACCAGCGCTTCCATCACTAAGGATTTGGGCAAAAGGGGGGTGCTGTTTCTTCTGATCCGCAACCACAGTTCTTTGCAGAATTCGTTTACGGTGCTCACACGACTTCTTGATGCGGTAACTTCTTCTAAAGTCTCTGAGAAATTGGCATGCACCCATTCTCATATACCGCGTAATGATGCTGGTGTATATTTCCTGCGTTAATGCCTGAATATAATCATGAATAAAAGAGAAAAATCAATGTATGGGTAGGTTATGAGGTTAGATAAGTACTAAGTACTGCAAATAAAATAAGGTGGCTTTTTGTAATTCACATCTCTTGAAATTTCCGTCTGATATTTCTTTGCGTCCTTGGTTTAAGTTGCTCTTTTGATCATATAATTCGTAACCTACCTTTTCTTTTTCTGCAATACCCAGAAATATTTCTCTCCACCTTGACTCAATCTCCAGATCATTTTCGATAGCTAGAATTGCGGTGTCAATAAAACCTTCTTTATCCGCGTCTCGCTGCATTCTTGAGATGTAGTAGTATAGGGGATGGGGGTTCCAGCGCAACGACCACCGGAGGATTACCCGCCTAAAGTACCCCCCTCGATTCGTACCGCGATTACCCGCATCCCGCGTCTATGTAAAATATGTTAGTCTATATATGGAGTGCGAAGATTGTAAGAGAACTTTTAAGAAAGAAGTGGACTTGAAGAAGCATTTAAAGATGAAGACGAAATGTATGAGCAGCTATGATTGTGGATGTGGTAAGAAGTTTGAGACTAAGGTTAAATTGTTTTGGCATTGTCAGGATTGTGAGTATGACTACGACGATCTGAAAAGGGTCTGGAATTAGGTATAAGATATCTCCTATTATATAGATGGAATCCCAAAGCAATTTCGAAACGGTGTCAATACCCGGTAACGGTGAGATTGATGTTAGACAGTTTTGGCGCCAGTCAGAAAGGAAGGTCAAGAGAACGCTTCGAAAAGGCATAGAAGAATTAGGAGCCCTGAAAGCGAGTATAATGGTAGAAGTAAGTTTGTCGAGAGATGAGGCAACGACGACAGCAATGCTGCGATCAAAGTCGTTAGTGATATTAGAGTCCACGAATCTGGATAAGTCACTCAGCGAAGCCTTAGAAGCAATAATGGAGTCGCTGTCTAACTACACGAAAGAAGGATCAGGTTGGACAGTGGAGGAGGTAGAAGGTATGGAGGTTAGCATGGCAAGGTACGTGCCAATACGAGGAGGAAGTTACGTGCCCCTGCCGGTGTGGGTAGAAAGGAAAAAAGCCATAGTCAACGTAAAAAATGACGACAACCGCTGCTTTATGTGGGCGATACGATCCGCGCTGTATCCAGTAGATAAGGATCCCTGTAGGACAAGTAAGTATCCCACAGACGATTTAGAGTGGGATGGTGTGGAATTTCCCATGCAGTTGATAGACATCCCCATATTTGAGGAAATAAACGATTTAGCAATTAACGTTTACGGAGTCAGAGACCAAACGATAGTACCACTAGTGTTGTCAAAGAGTAAAGGAGAACGAATACACCTTTTCTACCACGGCGGACATTATTCGTGGGTTAAACATATTAGCAGACTATTTTACAGACACACCAAACACAAAGGTAAGAAATACTTCTGCGATTGCTGCTTATTATCCTTTACCAGCGTTAAAGCTCTAAAGGATCACGACGAAATATGTCGCGGAGTCGAAGAAGTGGCGCAACGGATCCAGATGCCCACAGATAAGAACCTATCCTACTCAGACCATCAAAAGCAGATGCAGGTGCCTTACGTGATATATGCAGACTTTGAAGCGTTGATAACTAAGGAAGAGCAGAAAAGTGGTGCCACGAATAAGGTGGGATTACACGAGATCTGCTCCTTTGGTTACATAGTAGTCAGATCAGACGGTAAGGCCGACCCTCCTGTAATTTACCGAGGTAAGAACGCAGCTAATGAGTTTCTAGAAGCATTGCGAGAAGAGGAGGAAGAGATAAGAGAACAATTAAGACACCCAAAGAAGATGGTATTTACCAAAGAGAATCAGGAGGCTTTTACCAAGGCAAAGAAATGCCACATTTGCCAACATACGCTTCTCCAGTTTGGAAGACGAGCCAAGAAAGCGTGGGACGAAGATGGAAAGTATTTAGGAGAAGCTCATTTTAAATGCGGGAAGTATGCTAAGAAGGGTGAGAAGCCGGGAAAGCCCTCCACGCATTGCATTCACTGCCACAAAGCATTTGTTGAGGATTTCTATGTGGATAAGGTTAGAGATCACTGCCACATCACGGGTAAATACAGAGGTGCGGCTCATTGGAAATGCAACATAAACTTCAAAGTAGATCCAGAAATGGAAATACCCGTATTCTTTCACAATTTAAGGGGTTACGACAGTCACTTACTCTTACAAGGAACGGACGGCTCCGAAGTAAAGTGCATACCCAACAACAAAGAAAGGTACATGTCCGTAACCGTAGGCAAGCTGAAGTTCTTAGACTCGCAGCAGTTCATGGCGGACTCCTTAGCAAACTTGGTTAAATACAACACGGAGTTCCCCATTTCCAGTCAATACGGCGCGGAAAGGAAAGGAGTCTACCCATACGAATACATGGACTCCTGGGAGCGATTCGAAGAGCCCCTACCACCCAAAGAGAGATTCTACAGCACCCTAAACGAGTCTGGTATAAAGGACGAGGAGTACCAGCATGCGTTAGATGTGTGGGAAAAGTACTCCTGTGAGAATATGGGAGAATACCACGACATCTACCTACGTTCAGACGTAGTGCTGCTCGCGGATGTTTTCCAAAGCTTTCGAAAGATGGCAATGGAATACTACGGGTTGGATCCAGCGAACTTCTACACGGCTCCTGGGCTTAGTTGGAGTGCGCTTCTAAAGAAGACAAACGCGCAACTGGATTTCCTAACGGAATACGACATGTACCGCTTTATGGAAGACGGTATCCGCGGCGGTGTTTGCGGGCCCAGCAGACGATACGCCCGCGCAAACAATCCCACGGTGGAGTACGACCCGGAGAAGCCAACCACATACATCTTCTACTTAGACGCAAACAACCTCTACGGTTGGGCAATGTCACAGTACTTACCTGTACGCGACTTCGAATGGGACAACATAAAGCCCATAGAGTTTTACCTAAACGTAGGTAAAGAAGACGACAAAGGTTACGTGCTGGATGTGGACCTGGAATACCCAGAGCACTTGCACGACGCGCACAATGAGTTCCCATTAGCACCAGAAGCAATAGAAATACCATTTAAGCAGCTGAGTCCGCTGCAGAGGGAAATGTGCCCTGGCTACAAACCCTACAGGAAGCTAACGATGAACCTGATGGACAAGCGAAAGTACGTGGTGCATTACCGCAACCTGCAGTTCTATGTGCGCCACGGCTTACGCGTGAAGAAGATCCATCGCGTTTTGAAGTTCACGCAGGAACCATGGATGCGCTCCTACATTGACTTTAACACACAAAAGCGCACGCAGGCAAAGAATGACTTCGAAAAGAACCTGTTTAAACTAATGAACAATAGCGTATTTGGTAAGACAATGGAGAACATCCGCAAGCGCGTAAGCATAAAGATAGCCAGCACCAGAGAGGAAGCAGAAGCATACGTATCACAGCCTGGATTCGTTAGATACGTAGAAATGTTAAACTTCTACGTGATTCACATGAAGAAAGCGAATCTATTCCTGAATAAACCCGTATACACGGGGTTTGCAGTGTTAGACCTATCAAAGCTGCTCATGTATGAGTTTTACTACGACAAGCTAAAACCGAAATACGGTGATAAGTGCCGCCTCTTATACACCGACACCGATTCCTTGATACTAGAGGTGCAGACGGAAGACATTTACGAAGACTGTGTTCCCGACATCGATGAATACGACACCAGCGATTACCCACGCGACCACTTTCTTTACTCCCCTAAAAACAAGAAAGTAATCGGGAAAATGAAGGATGAGATGAAAGGAAAACCCATCGTGGAATACGTGGGCCTGAAACCCAAGATGTACAGCGTGCTAAAGCTGGACGGTGTAGAAAAGAAAGCCAAAGGCGTAAAAAAGTACGTGGTTAAGAAGGACATAACCCACGATTCATACTTAAAGGTCCTGCGTACGCGTAAGGAACAGCGACATAAAATGAACAGCCTGCGCAGCTACGGACATCAAATACACAACGTTACACAGGAGAAGGTGTCACTGTCTGCATTTGACGGTAAGAGGTGGATGTGTGATGATGGTATCCATACGATAGCATTCGGACATCACACGATAAGCAGTTCTTCCATGACGAACCCACGTGTGGGGCCATCGTGAAGATAATACAAGATGGGCTGACCCTTCTTAGCTATCGCACTTCGGATCTGGTAAGTTTCCAAAGACCAATTAGGATCCGTAGCTCTTTTGGATCCTCCTTCTAATTCACCCGGCTCATAGAGATATCGAACCGTGACATTACCTAATCTTTTTTCATGGGGGAAGACCGCCCTCGAACTTCTGATGAAGGACTTGTGTTCCACGTGTTTCTTTTTTATGGCATCCCTGGGTTTTATTCCCGTAGCCCTGGCCGCCTCGTTGTTCAAAGCCACGATGACCTGGGGGAGCCTCTGAGTCCATTCTCTGTTGCGTTTGGATGGATCTTCCAGCTCTTTCCAATACTGGTACCCAAAGAGACGCTCGGCCAGGGTCTTATTGAATCTTTCGACGATGCTCTGACCCCTGTGGTACTCTGCTTCGGCTCTCCTAATCTTAGTGCTGTGGTCTTTCAGGGTCTTAGTAACCACGCCCATAAACTCTGTTCCCGCATCCACTTGCAGCAGCTTGGGCCATTTCAAGATGCGCTTATAAATCCTACCTAGGGCTTCTGCGACTTCCCCAGAATCCTTGCTGGTTATGGGTTCGGCGTCCTTATATCTGCTTGCGATATCAACTACGGTCAAAGCGTATCTATAGGTCTTCTTTCTCACCTTGTCGTGCGGTAAGAAGAGCAAATCCGCCTGATGAACTTCATTGGGGGTATTTACGGTAAAGCTGGGCCTGGGAATGTACTTAGGCACGGGAAGATAAACCTGCCAGAGGGTTTGTTTTTTCAACCAGTTCTTAGCCGTTTCATCTGATACCCTGGCCGCTGTCGCGAGTTTTTTAATAGCTGACGCTCCTTTCCAATAGCCTTCAGGCCCATAGTAAATCCTTTTAAGTTTGTCCTCAGTTCGGCCCATTATATGAATAGAATCGCGCTTCGCTTGATTCAAGCGAAGGATAAAACAAGATTGATCTTGCGTCCGTTAAAATCCACCGTCTTTCCGTCCACTTTAATGGTGATGTTTATGCTATCTACCAAATTAGATAAATCATAGCTCAAAGAAATGGGAGTGTATTCTACCAGGTCAAATGGATTACCTTTGGGTAGAAACTTGGACATAAGAGAAGACTTTTCTCCATTATTGTAACTATGGACCAAGTCGCAATAGACTTCGTAAGAGGATGCGACTTTCCATTTTACATCATATGTACTGCCGCTATTTATCGTGGTACTAGTAAGACCCAGGAGTTCTACCAATGAACTGTCCTTCAAATTAGCGCTCCCACTATTTTTTTTGAATGTCATTTCATGGGGTAATCCTGTGGTAAGAGTATATCCATGCTTTGCTAGCTCCTTAGCCAGTGTTATAGGTGTGTATTGGGAATCTGGTATTTTTGGTTTGGCGGCATTGTCAACGACAAAGCCATCAATTAAATTATACCAAGAATTGTACAAAGAGCAACTAACCAACCGAACCCTTTCCGCGCGGATGGGAGGATTCAGATAAGTGGTAAAGTCATTCTTGTCGCTTTCCAAAAAGACGATCATTATATTAGATACGCCAAGGCCACGCCTCCTGCCAGCCCTGCGACTCCTACGAAGACCAACTCACTATTTTTTTGTTTCTTAGAAGGCTGGTAGTAATTCTTAAAGTCAGGCTTCTTTAACACCACTGTTGGGTGCGCCTGCGAATAACGTTTGAAGGCGTAGTCTGTGTTTTCGAAGTTCTTATCCGCCTGCATTTTGTCTTGGTAATTCTTATCCAACCAATCCCTGTAGGCTTGTCTTTTTTCATTCCAAGCCGCCACGTCTCGCTGATATTTCTCCAGCGCTAAGTCGTGCCTTTTTCTTTCGGCGTTAGATTCTGCGTTTTTATCACCGCTGACTAATTTATCCAGATATCTACCGCCATAATTAGCTCCTGTAAATGCTAAAGCTGCAATAACTCCGCCTGCGACTAAGCTAACCATTATATGTTAGGCAGGTACTTTTCCTTTCGTAGGTAATCCTTTAGCATGATAGCCCCGCCAACGGCAGCGGTCATCTTAGCAAAATTAGCGAAGCTCTTGCTTGGGTCTTCAGTAAAGTCTTCTTTGAGCACTTTCTTACCTACCCAACCAATACCCGCAACGATGGAAGTAATAATAGCTGCTTCTTCAACAGTTTTCAACAACGCGGTCGACATTATATTACAAAGTGAGAAGGTTATTATTCCATTTCAGGGATTTTGCTTTTTCTAACCTCCACAGGTGCGTGATATGTTGGGGCCTCCCACTTTACTTCTGGCTTCGTAGCCCGCCATTGTAAGTAGAGGCTGCCTGCTGCTATAGCAATTCCTATCGCGCCGATGACGTAGCCGGGATTCCAAAAGGATTCCTCTTCCTCCACCTTTTCTTCTTTCTTTGCTTTGTTCTTCCTGTTCATCTCCGCGAGCTTCTTTCCCGCGGCAACTCTGCCTGCAGATTTAGGCTTGGTAATCTTCTGCTCCTGAGGTTGTTCTTCGGTGCCACTCATCTTATATCTAAGGACTTGAAGGACTTGACAAGTAACTTGACGATGACTTGACAATGACTTAAGGATGACTTGATTAAGTACTTAAGGACGACTTGACAATGACTTGACTAAGTACTTGAGAATGACTTAAAACGACTTGACTAAGTACTTGACAATGACTTGACTAAGTACTTAAGACGACTTGACGATGACTTGACTAAGTACTTAAGGATGACTTGACTAAGTACTTGACAATGACTTGACTAAGTACTTGACAATGACTTGACTAAGTACTTGACTAAGTACTTAAGACGACTTAAGGACGACTTGACTAAGTACTTGAGGTGACTTGACAATGACTTGACTAAGTACTTGAGGTGACTTGATTATCAGCAAGTGCTGCCTGGAAGACCTTTTCGACTTCTCTGTCCTTCTTGAAGTCCTTCCAAGATGTTCCAAAGGAACCTAGTACCTCTTTCAAGTCAACGTGCTGAGCTACGTGCAAAGCCGCAGAGGCTACTGCCATTAACTTACCGCACTTCAAAGACAACCACCCGCAGGTTATCTTAAGTTCTTGGGCAATGACATAGTCCTCACTTATGTCCTTCCGTAGTTGATCCACATCGTCTATGGGCAGTGCAAGTCCAAGCAATTTAGTCGCAAGTCGGATAGCGGAGTCTGCGACGGCGTCCGTGGTCTTACTTGCAAGGGCAGCCTCGTACCTCTTATGGAACTTTTTGACTTCCTCTTCTGACAACTTGTTAACTTGCTCATGGGTAAGTTCCTTGCCTATCATTTCTTTACACTTCCCCGAAGACACAAGGATGTTGAGTTGTTCCTTGAGGTTACTTTCGTCTAACTGTGTGGGGACTTCATCTAAGAGCTGCTCAATCTCCATATATGTTAACGTTATAAGGAAACCTTAAAGTGAATATCATCTTGGAATGTCGATGCGTCTTTAAATGCGGCATGTATTCATGCAACTGTTCCTTGGATATCTCACCGCCGTAGTCGCTTAAGATGGTTTCCAGGTCAGACTTACTGGGTGTATAAAATACAACCAGGGAGCCTATGTTTTCCCTGAAGGGTTTAGAGACACTGGTAAGCTGCTGCGAGAGCAACCAAACACTAATATTGTCATGTCTGCCGCTGAAAGCGAGCTTCACTAATTCGGAGGTACGCTTTTTTACATCGTCCCCACAGGCAATGTCATCCAGTATGAGTAAAGTCTGTGTATCTTTAGGGAATTGTTTGTGCCAGAACTTCAAATGGTTGGATAACTCATTAGGGTCCAATATGTCTACAAAGAAGTTGTCATCTTTCACTCCTATGCCTTCCCAGGTGCGGTTATTCACGTAGGTGGGACAAAGCAGCACTATGTAGTCAAAGCGGTATCTAAAGGGTCCTAATAGCTGTTCCACGACGAATTGTGTCTTTCCGCAGCCGGTGGGTCCTACTATCAGAGCATTGCAAGGTATGTGATCTGGATTCATATATAGATGGAACCAGTGGAAGCAATGCAGATAATCGTAGCCAACGCAAAAGATAAAAAAGACACCATAGAAATACAAAGGGAAGAGATAGATCGGTTAAAAGAGCGTGTGCAGGAATTGTATGACGAAATGTGTAGTCGGAAGCGTGAAGAACGGTTTGGTGCGCTTTTGACAATAGCGGAGTGGGCTACGGAGTACGTTAAGGACTTCATTCGATATCCTCTATAGAATGTTAACGATAAGGAACCTCGAAATGAATTAGGTCCGTCTTAAGTATGGCCAACTTCATCGTCGTTGCTGGCGTAGCATTTCCGCCTTCTGTAGCAGCGCATCTTTCATACGCATTTCAGCATAGCGACTGAAAGTACGTGCTTGTGATGGATCGTATAAGCACTGCCACAAGTGTTGTTCCTTCCTGACGCAGCCGCACTTATCGCAAGTGTCGTTCCAGTAGTCTACGTTCTCCCAGGCGACCTTTTCAAATGTGACGTCGAAGTTCACAAAGAGGTTGTCTATTTCTTTTTTCTGGTTGTTTAATTGCCTTACCGTGTCGACTGGACAACAACGTTCTGCTACGTCGCCATGCTCTTCGCAGGCGACTTCTGAAAGGTCGTATCGTTTACATCTGTATTTGTGCCAGGCATCTTCAAAGGATGCGTTGCAGCTTCTACAAAGAGATTTGAGGCAGACTCTGTGTTCCATGTGGTATGCTAGTGCTTGAGAAGAGCTTAGTACCTTGTTGCATTCTTCGCAAGTAAGGTTGTGTGCGTTGTTTCGGCGACAGACTTTGTTTTTGACGTGGTAGGAACAAGCTTGCGCGGTAGCAAAGGTCTTATTGCAATGTTCGCATGTCGTTTCTGTCGCGCGTTGCTTAAAGCAGACCTTGTTTTTGACGTGGTAGGAACGAGCTTGGCTGGTCGTAAAGGTCTTATTGCAATGTTCGCATGTCGTTGCTGCGCGTTGCTTAAAGCAGACCTTGTTTTCGGTGTGATAGTTAAGTCGCTGTAAGGAACTGAATCGTTTGTTGCAATCGTTGCACGTCATTATAGTAGGGTGTTCTTTATGCCTTATTAATGATCCTACTTCGTTGTTGCTGATAGGGTAGGGTCTCTTAAGGCCTTTAGTTTTAATGATAGGGTATTATTTCTTAATGTTTTGAATGTTATCAGGCTCATATTCTTAGGGCCTTTAGTTTTAATGATAGGGTATTATTTCTTAATGTTTTGAATGTTATCAGGCTCATATTCTTAGGGCCTTTAGTCTTAATGATACCTTATTATTCTTTAATGATATCTCATTAACATCACTTAATATAATAAATAAAAAGAGGATAATATGAAGGACCCTAAGATAAGTCTTTACGTAACGTATCCTAAGAAAGAATAATAAGATATTATTAAGATCTCCTTACATCACCGATATACTACATCGAAGTTAAGGGCGCAGGAGCCTGGGAGGAATTCTAGTTACCCTTTCAATATATGGACTGCATTACATGTGAACTACCTGCCGACTGCATAATTCGTGAGGAGAAAAAATACACCTGTCCTCATTTTAATAAGGTATTCCCCGAAGGATCCTTCGTTGGGCATTGGTGTCCCACAGATCCTAAAACACAAAGAACTTTAGTTCACAAAGAGGATCTGTAAGGTATGTATATGGAGCGACTGCGATACCGTCCCATAAGCACCCTTTGCGGTGACTGCGGTCAAAAGCTGTCCACCCTCCAAGCCTTACAATATCACCGCGACAACAAAGTCTGTCTAAATAACTACTGCCGCCGCTGTGATGAGCCCTTCTTTGAAGAGAACTGGCATAAGTACCGCTGCCGCCGTTACCACCTAGAAGGTATTGCCTGCGAAACCCACGGTGACATAGCCGAACGCTGTTGTCCCCTTGAAACCTCCCGGGCGCTGACAAAGCGTAAGAAGGAAATTGACCAAACCTTTGTAGGCTTTGACGACGTTGAGGGCGTTAAATGGGAGGACAGGGAACACTGGGAGGCTATTTGCGATCGCTGCGGCTGTCAACGGAGTGGACAACATATTTGGTGCTGTCTATACGACGGACCACGTCCTTTAGACCATTACCTGGCGGTACGAAAGGCTTGGAAAAATGAGAAAGATATATGATACCTCAAATCGCAGCATTCGTAGGAGGCGTCTTAATTACCGTATCCGCTTACCAGATAACAGAAAAAATGAGGTCCGCCGTAGCAGACCAATACTTAACCGCCCATGAGGATGACTTCTAATCACACAGAGGATTAGCATCTACCTTCCTTTCAACGTCGAACTTCCATCGACCGCTGACCTTACCATAGCTGCGTATGTGTGTGAATTCCTCACCTTGAAGGACATACCGCACGCAGTCCGGTGCCCACAGTGTACACTCTTTACCGTCGTGTTCCAAGACCAACCTTAAACGGCTAATGTCTTCGAACACAACATAATTTTTTATTCTGTATGAAATGCCTTGGACTAATTCACGCCAGTGTGTCTGTTCAACTATCATTATATCTATGAAATATTCTTTGGTGAGTCCTTAACGTATCCTGCGTCTTAAAAGCCTTATCACACCAAGGACAAGGTATGCGAATGCCTTCCGCGTAATGGTCGATCTCCCTGCATATAAGGTCATAATCATTGCACACCATAGTTAGGTAACCATTTGCTTTGTATTGTGCGAGTAATGCCTCTTGTTTTGAGGATAATACGCCGTTACCCTTAGGTGTCTTCAACTCCAAGCATAACCCATTATATTTTTTATGTGCATTGAGAACTAAGATGTCAGGCTGACCCGCCTGGTAACCTTTCTGCCAACATACTATTCTTTTTCTAGCTGAGTCCTGTAGTTCTCCAAGACCTGGTGCCAGCAGTAGGATAGGGTGGAATCGACGTATGTAGTTTACGACCTTCTTATGCAGGTCAAATTCATTTTCTATTTTGAATATTAACTTATTAGGACTGTCAAAGCGCCGCTCTATTTCATACTTACCTGTTTTCCTGAGGGTAGGGAGAACATCGCCTAACACCCATTTTCTGAACTCCTTAGCTACGGACTTTTCAGATCCGAATATTAACTCATAAAGACCCATTTCAGTGATGTAAACGGTATGTGGTTGTGCATTAGGGGTGTCAGTCAGATTGACACCCTTTATAGACCCTAAAGTTACCTTGTTTTCCTCTGAGACGTGTGCTCTAGCTGCGTCCCTAGAGTTAACGTAACCCAACGCCAAAGCCACCTCCTTCGCTTTGAAATAAAGTTTATCGCCTTGCACTATGCATTGCAGTTTGGTGTTGTTGTTTTCGAATACGCGAAGCATCATATACGTAAGGGATATTTTCATCCTTTCTTGGTTAAGGGAACGAATCAATATGCAACACTCTTTAGCTGATTCATTTCTACGCTCAGTTGCGCGTCAGAGACCACAAAGACGTATGCGTTGATCTTGTCTGAGTCGCCTGCACTAGTGTTTAAGTCACGCTTGATTTCCAGGGTAATGCCGTCCTGGGTATTTACCAGACGCAATCCCTGCCCATGTAAATCCTCGTCGTTGGTGGTTCGCATGTCAATCCACAATGCATACTTATCGGTAAAGAACTCGCCGGGTGCAACCTGATCCCCAAACTTTCTTTTTATTTCCCTGTAGATGTCTGAGGGCTTCATTCCCTGCGAATACACCTTATTTGGAACTCCATTGATGCTAATCCCGACGTTGGTGATGTTGGGGTTATGAAAGGCTTCAGAGTCGCGCTTACCGGCTTCATAAGGTTTGATAAATACCAACATCAACCCTGTAAGACTACGACGTGGTAAATTAATGCTCTGAGTAATTACCGCGTCTGTCTTATCCAGGAAACTAAAGGTTTTGTACATTACCGCGTGGTCGTACAAGAAAGCCTTTCCGGAGCTGTATTCCATGCCAGCGCTGCGTGCTAAATCTTCGGAATGTATGGTTTCATACTGCAATTCCAGGTTGGTAATGGCGTATGGATGAATACTTCCCGACAACGCAGTGCTTAACCCGCCAATGATGTTAGTTATGTTGGCTAAGGTCACTTCAAACTGCAACTCACTCAACTGTCTAGGATAATAAACTCCGTGGCTGGTAATAGCCTCAAAGTCCAATGGTATTACGTATTTAGTACCATAGGCTGTCTTAATGGCCTTTGCATCTGCCACTGCGGTTTCTCCGCTGCCGTCAGTAGGTTGTGTCTTGGTAGGAGTCCTAACCTTACGTAATATTGCGCTACCGATACCCTGCTCTATCTTTTGTGCCCTTTCGAATGCAGTCAACCACAGATCTTTGTAAGTGGTGTAAAGGTCATAGTTGTTTAAGTCTAAGAGGGATTCCCCGGCAAACTTTACTCGCATCTTTGAAACAATGTTGCGACCAAGGTTGTTAACGATAATCCTTTCATCTGCGGCGGTAGGTTGCACCGTCAAATCAAACCTTAAAGCCAAGGTGCCAGGAACTAACACTAGGTTATCTGTTAGTCGAGGCACACCTACGTACAGCGTTTCTCCAGGTTTAGCGCTGCTGGGGGTAAAGGTGACTCGGTGAAAGGTGCGTTCTGCTTTCAGTCCGCCAACCTGCTTAGGTAATATATTGGGGTTTAACTTTGAGCTTATCATATATAATGGAAGTAGAAGGAACGGATTTCGATCCCCTTACCGAAGAAGGTCAAGTCGACATTAACGACGAAGAATATGAAACCCTGCTTCCTGATGACAATGTAGACCCCCGAGGCCTTTTTGATAAATTGCTGAGTAAATATGGCGTCAGGGCCCGCGATGCTATGCGTTCCTTGAGAGATAAATGTAAGTCTAAGAACCCCCACACACCTATTCCAGAATACTTACAAATGGAATCCCTTGGCGTGCGGTCGGACTTAACAGCGGACCTCCTCAATGACCTAAGAGAGCGATACCCAAACATAAACCTGGCTACTTTGGACTTCCAAATAGGAGACAAAGGGCAGGTTCAAGTTAGAGAATCGGGTAGAGAAAAATGGCACAACCTGTATCAAAGGAAGAATTCCCGCCTGCTTAACAACCAGCTTCCAAAAGGAGTCACAAATGCGCTTGGAACGCCCAACTTGACGATGCTAAGCACTTTGACTCAAGAGGAAACAAAAGTTGCTCAAAGGACCTTTGTTAGAGGTATTTCGAAGCCTGGCTACAAAGATGCCCTCAGATCCGCAATCAGACTGCAAGAGGAGCGCCAGGAAAAACTCAACCAATTAGAGACCGTCAAAGAGGAAAAAAGCAAACAACTTGAAGAACTTCCAAAAGATAGCGACGCGACTGGAGGCTTGGTGAGCTTCTTGCAAAAGGTAAAAGCTGAAAAGGAAGCACTTCAAAAGGAAATGCAGGAAAATAAGGTAACCATCAACGACCTTAGGCGACAACTCGACGAAGCAACCAAGAAAGGGGGTAATGTCGATAGTCACTTTAATGCCGTCCAGGAGGAAAACCAAGCATTGCAGGGGCGTATAGAAGAATTAGAAGACGAATTCATGAAACAAAGTAGGTTAACAACTGAAAGCCATGTCGCCGAAATTGCAGACTTTAGAGCTAGGCTTTCTAAGCTGTTGGAAGAAAAAAGCGTCGCAAGAAATCAGCTAAGGGCTGCTTTGAATGAATCGGCGGGAAAAGACGCAGAACTACAGCGCTTGGGAAAAGAATTGATGGAGTCTGTTGACAGAGAAAGGCAAGTAATGGTGGACAAGGCAGTGGCGGAGGAACGAATACGACAACTTCAACAGGCCGTCGAAGACCTGGAGGGGCAAATAGAGCGGCAGCAGGAAGTAGTTGCGGACCAAACTCACCCTGAAGAGGAAAGGGAAGCTGCCCAAAAGGAAGTAGAAACCCTTCAGGAGCGCCTTGCGGAATTACATACGCAAAAGGAAAACCTGGAAAGAGAATTGGGGCTTACCACCAAGGAAAAGGTAAAAAGAGCCCTTTTGAAGTATGGTATTCCACTGGCATTCGCGGTCGCTATTTCGAGCGTAGTAGGAGTTATTATGACCGCGCTTAAGGCTACAGGCGCAGGCGTAAAAAAATTAGGTAATGGACTAACGGAATTAGGAAAAAAGATGGCAGCCGGTTTGCCTGGGCTGCTGGGTTCGGTCGTTTCCTTGGCACTTAGGGCCGGCGGAGAACTATTGAAGTTCGTGGGGAATAACGTTTGGATCTTGGTAGTAGCTATTGGCGTGGTACTCTTAAAGAAGATGAAGGTTTGATCTTATCCTTATGTATTACTGGTGGCTTATCGTCGTCGGGAATCCGAGGTGTCCTCGACTGGGGATAAGTAAAGATAGTATTCGCGCCGCCTTGATAATGCGAAACTAAAGGTATGAAAGTCATAGTACTAATGGGCTTATGGTTCCAGGCAGCATCCACCGGGGGGCTAGCTACCGGATAGGTGGTATTTATCCCAACAATACCTTTAGTTTCGCTTGGACGAATTTGAAGCCTCGCATGTTGACAATTAGCTATTATGTGAAAAGTCACCGGTGTTAGGTTCTCCAAGCTCGTGGTCGTGGGCTCAAAAGTGAAGTGGGTTAAATGCCTCTTATTTTTTTTTTTTTTCCTGTAGGGTAGTAGTGGGTGGTCATTCTCATCAAGGATTCTAAACCCAACATTGCAATCATTCCATGCACTAATGTTAATAGTGCATATGATAATACCAAGACCTCCAACCTTCACCTGCAGGTTGGTATCATGCCAGCTATCGTCAGAGTACTCCTCCTCCTCTAAATAATGAAAAAACGAATCTTCCTTTACATGTGGGTTATTCATATATTTAAAGGCTAACTACCGTAAGGGCGCTAATAGTTTTGTGATTATAAACGTAATCTCTTTTATCATCTATGCTATTTATCGTAACCCTCCCCGTATCGTCTACTCTTATCTGCAGCTTTACCTTCCCATGACAATCGGCGACCATATGAAAAGTCCAAACCGATAGATTTTCAAGGCTGCTGGGGTTGGGCTCTACGGAAAAATGCGTAGGCTCCCTGTTATTATCTTTTACGCGCATGGGCTGCAGTATTCCATTGTCGTCGCAGAAACGAAATCCTACGTTGGCATGACTACTTGCGCCAATGCAAATACTACAAAGGATTAACTTCTTTCCTGAGTAGTTCAAATTCACAGACATCCCCGTGACATCAACCCAAGACGCCTGGGTGTATCTTTTCTCACCTTTGTAAGTCGTATAAACACAATCTACTTCAGCCATGTAGGGGTTGTTCATCGCCATATATAATAACTCAGACCAATGCTTGCAGCTGCTAAGCCGGCTTTTAGTAAGTTATGGTTATATTCCTCGGGTATAACCTTCTTTACTGGTTTCTTTGGCAGCACCTTTTTTAATGGTTTTTCTACCTCTTTTTTTGGTTTCTCTACGAAGTGAGGAATGCTCTTGGTCATGTCAGAGTTCACGTCATTCACCCCAAACTTCATATCCTTAGTAGCTCGCTGCAGCTTATTGTTATAACCCACAACGGAATTGGTGTTAATAACCAAATTACTCGGCATTAACCAACAACCAGGCGACAAAGCGTAATCCAGTCGCACTTTAGACTGCTGCACCGCCAATTGATATCTCTGCACCGACTTGGATATGTCATTTTCTATTATTGCAGACTCAAATAAAGTTAGGAATTCTTCTTGTGTTTCCCGCGAAGCACCTTGGGATCCAATGATGGGGCTGCGGGTATTTACCTGCGCTCCTAAGATACAGTACACGAATGCTTCAATGCTGCGGTTGATCCTGGCTAGGTTCCTTAAACCTTTTCCTTTCATCAACACGAATGGATCCCAAGTGCCTAGGTAGTTCGATTGAATTCTGGTAATTAAAGAATTATTACTCTTATCACCACCCATATCACCGAACTCTAACTCACCACTTGGGTATTTTTGATGTCCGTAGTCGGCTGGCTTCTCACCGTTGGCACCCCAAACGTAAACTATACCCAGCCCATGCGTCTTACCCTCTTTGTAACGAAAATCTTTTTGCTGTGGTTTGAACTCATTAATTAACCTTTCCAGGGCTGCGGCGTCATATCGATTATTCATTGGATTAAATGCCTTATCTCCCGGTAAAGGTACATTAAGTTCCTTCAACAGCCTCCTAACCGTAAAGGCAACGTGAAACCGCATAAATGAAATGTGGAACATGTCCGCGGCAACGCCACAACCTTTAGTGGCGGCCCAGACAGCAAAGTTTAACTGCTGTGGCCAATATCGCATATTGGGTCCTGCTAACCATTCCCTGGCCTCTTTACCTGACGTATGCTTTAACATCGTATCCCCATAGATATTCCTTACTACTATATCAAATGATTGCTTACCCACTGAAATCTTCAGGAACGTTACCATTGTTTCAAATTCGTTTACACCACCTTCAGCATCGTAAAATGGGTAATCTTCCTTGTTCATTAATAAATCCCTTGGGAAATTAGGCTGTACAACCGGTAAATGCTTCACCTGATCGACCAGCGTAGGTTTTAAATCCTCATTGCTGTACATTCTTTCACCGTTATAGTAAATACCATCGGGTCTTCTTTCGAACTTACTAGCACCCGCATGTGGAAACCTTTTCCTAAATTCTCTCCAATTCCAGTAATTTTGGTTGTCGTGTATATCATTCCCAAAAGCGTCGTACATTATATATAATGGATGTTATAGCATCAGCACCTCCGCTCTACCCTGATTTACCTAATGAATTGAATGCCGAGAACTTTCGTTTGAATAAGGTAAATCTAATCCTGGCTTACTTGGAAGGGCAAACGAAACACTATGAAAAAGTCCAAAAAAAGTACGTCAGAGCCCGGAGTACGCTACATAAGATTGCGATAACTTCAGGATCCATATCTGTCGTGTTAACGGGCTCCGGCGTTGCTACTTCGCTTACTGGACCGGGAATAATTGTTGGAGTTCCTTTGGCCAGCGTTGGGGCAGCCTGTGGTATTATTTCGGCTGTTGCTACGGGCATTATGAAACAGTTGTCAAGCAAAATATCAAAACACGACACGACAATAGCTCTGTCAAGGGCTAACGTAAATACGATCACTGACCTTGTCTCAAAGGCTTTGCGTGATAGAAAGATAGACGACGTAGAATTCTCGCTTATTCTGGCCGAAGAGGAAAAGTACGAGAAATTAAAGTCGGACATAAGAAATAAAAAAACAGTCGTAAAAGATCTTTCCGAGGAATCTCGCAAAAAGATCTATCAAGAAGCGAAAGAAGAGCTTCAAAGAAAGCTTGCTCAGTAAACATCTGCTTTGAAAAAAGCGAGACAGGATTCTATTTACATATCGAACGTCAGTCTAGAAAATATGCGTAATCGAATGTCTGAAGCTATCATTGACGTCCGCACATTCCTGAGCGCCTTAACAACCAGCGAGTTTGAAAGTGAATATCGAATCTACTTTCAAACTCGCTGGTTGTTAAGGCGAAGGGGTATGATTGGAATGTTGTCTATTGTCTTACACGTGAACAACTCATTATTCTTTCTCGGTACGCCACTTCCGCCACGTGAAAGTAAAAACCCGCCTCGCAGCTGTCATATTATTACGTCAGTCGCCTTGGAATCCATCCTAACAGGGGGTGGTTATGACCAATTTTGTAAAATATTTCGTAGATTACGTCAGGGTAATAAGGAATATCCTTATCCAGCCGACAAAACATCCACTCGGCTCTGCTCATATCAGAAACCTCAGGAATAGACTTACCGGTAATTTCAGACAAAAGATAGGGAATAGCTTTGTAATATTTCCCTAGTTTTAATTTTTTCAACGTTTTCCGTAGACTTTGTGGGGTTGGCTCTTCTAAGTGGTCTATGATTTTCTTCTTTACTTCGTTGTCTAAATATACCGGCCGATAACCTTGGATATGACTCATCCAGTCCCTAAAGTATTTTATTCTTTTGTATGGGGTCTTCTTACGACCTCCATTGGCGTAATATTGCTCTTTGGTAGCATTTGGTACGGCATTACGAATATTCTTACCACACTCGTAACACTGTGCTGACGTGTCGTCTTCTATTTGCATTTTTTTACCACAACAAATATACTTATTTGGCTTAGTAGGTACAAACTTGGGTTTTAAGCACTTTATACAGAAGTCAAAAACAAACTCTTTACAATCTTCGCACTCCATATATAGACTAACATATTTTACATAGACGCGGGATGCGGGTAATCGCGGTACGAATCGAGGGGGGTACTTTAGACGGGCAATCCTCCGGTGGTCGTTGCGCTGGAACCCCCATCCCCTATACTACTGATGTTTATCAAATCAACCCTCTTCTGCTCTAATTCTCGTACAAAATCAAACGCCGCATCACAGATGTGAAGGAGGCCATGCTCTCTATATTGCCTATTTTCGGTAACGTCAAGCGTGCCGGGATATGCCGTATTTTCTTGGAGCCAAGAGTGCTGTACAACGACGTGTTCTTCAAGGAGTAGACACATCTGGTATGATGCTGTCATGGTTTCTTGCGTCGAAGAACTTGGAGAAAACATGTTGCTTCGAACATATTTTCTCCTTTTCTCGAGCTCCTTTCGGAATGCCCAACCTCCAACGTGACGAATCTTTGCAAGGCCTTCTGGAGGCATATCATCAACTCTAATGATAGTGATCTGCTCTAACTGGTGAGATTCCACAACTTTTGCGGCAAGCAGATGAACAAACATGGTAAATAAATCCATACAGAGAGTTGACCCAATAGAATAGTGCTCTTCTTGTAACTCATCGACCAAAAATACTGATCTCAATTCTCTCCTAAAATCAGCAGAATTTAGTAGCTCTATGTAAAAAAAATGAGTTGCATCTGTAAGTTCCTTCCTGGTATACAGTTCGTCGGGATTCTTCGCCAAATGGTTGACAAACATATTGAAAATCTTGATCCATTGTATTCTGGCGAAAAGATAAATCTGAGAATTGTTGGAGAGAATGCCGCGTATGGCACAGTTCTTTTTAGCAGCGAAATCTGTTAAAGGGTCAGTGACAATTTTCTTTTCAAGCAGCTCGTCGATTTGCAGTTCTTCTGGTAAAACAGCCATTTTGTTTTCATTATCTTCTAAAGTAAGCAAAACGTTGCCTTGCAAATCTGCCACTACGGTTTCTTCCTCTTGCTCGAAAAATGAGCAAACGATTCCGTCGGGATACTTATCCATTGAAAGGCTTGAAAGATTCTCGGGCTCATCTACATGCTCCTCACAAAGTTCTTCACGTCTGTCGGACACTTGGAAAAACTCGAGACCAAGTTGCTGCTGTGTACAGCAACTGTGATTTTCAATCATTGCTATATTCTTGTCGCATACGCTGATAGCATCTCGTGGGGGAGGCAATAATTGTTTCGGGCTGAAATTACAAAGCTGTAACTGTTTTTCGTTGCGTACGCGTGAAACCGCGACATAAATTAAGCCTGGTACGAACTCTTTCGTACAGTGTACCACAGCAGCAGGCAGGGTCAATCCTTGTACCTTATGGCAAGTAGAGGCATAAAACAAAACTATAGGAAACTGGGTCCGGCTGCCGACCACAGCACCTTCTAGATTGCGCTTTTCCCATGTTTGACGCTTCAGTAAGATTTTACCCTTCGCGCCAAAATCAACTTCGAGCAAGCCGTTTCTGACCATGAGGAATGTTCCTGGTGTTCCATTCTTCAGTTCATCGGTCAGGTTCCACACCAGCATGACCCTTGCGTTCTTCTTTAGCAAAAGTTTCTCTGAAGCAGGGCAACTAATTTTCTCGACTTTGCCAACATCTTCGCACTCGTATTGTATTAATTCCCCTGGCATTTCCGTAATAACCTTGAAGTTATGGAACTCAACTGAAAGTTTCTTGAAGTAGATATGGATGGCATTTTCCTCTACGATGGGCCTGTTTAAGGATTGTAGATAAAGGCTACTCTCAGCTGAACATTTACCAAGGCGAAGTTGCTGTATGGCTCTAACGAAAGGTTCATCTGCAGTCTCCTGACGTAATGGTTTTGACAACATAAAGCGGCGAGGAACTGCGACGTCAAATAATTTAGATCTAAACATAAAATCCCCAGCATCAAATATATTGGGTACAGGCCGCAACTGAAGAAATTCGCCCACCAAAATCATCTGCTTTCCACCGAATGGCTTACGATTTGAATCATCCTCCTCGTCGAGCTGTTTGTGGATCTTGTTCACGAGCTGAAATATTCTTTTACTGGACATACCTGCCTCGTCCCAGATGATAACATCTGCAGCTTTAATCAGAGCCACCCGATGGGGCATCGACAAAGATCGAGATATAACCTTATGTGAAGGCATATCCGCTGTAAGGAGGCCATAGTACGAGTGTACGGTCTTGCTTTTTATAGTGCCATCGAAGACCGAAGATGAAATGCCGCTCGAACACACGACAACAACACATCGATCTAACCTTCTTAATCTTTGGACGATTGCATTTACAACAAAAGATTTTCCGGTGCCAGCTTGACCACTCAACAACAGGTTATGCCCTTCTTCAGCAGCGGTTAAAACTTGTAGTTGTTCACGAGTTAGGAGCCTAAGATACAAAAATATTTAGCTTAAGTCTAAACTTGTCAACGCACGTGTTTCGGACAGCCGGATAATCACAAAATCGAAATGCTTCAAAGTACTTTAAAGCTTTAAAATCACCTCACCTGAGATCCATCCTGGTCTTTCAGTATTGATTCATTCATAATTCCTTTAATTTTTTATGGATTGTATTCTTGTATTATTCTAGCTAGCTATAAAAAGTAGTAGAGATCGTAAAACAGTTCGATCGGAAAACAACAAGCAAGCGGGTCTTCCCTGCGTCTTCTTGTGATTGGTTACTCTATGACAATACGTTTGCCGAGGCATGACGTCGAAGTTCGGCGAATATGATACGAAGACTCCCGGCGTGACCTCGGGTCGGTTGCCGAAGGAAATCCGTTGAACTGGTGTACAGTGAGCTCCCAGTACGGGTCAGAACAAGCGAGGTAGTATGTGAATACAGGCAAATTTCATGGCTTAAAGACGCGAAGACTAATCTCTAATGCGACTTTCTCGGTTCTATAGGGATGTGAGAGAAGGGTTATGACTAAAATTTGGCGCTGGAAAGAAAATTAGAAGACGTACGAGGTTTCAAAGACTCGTGATGGCTCGCTTTTGGATCCCGAGTTTCCAACCTTCTCTTATTTCTTAGTGGTGGGTAAAAAAAATCTTAAAACGGGCTAAATTCAAAAAATAACCACGCAGAGCGAAAGAAGTGCTATTTCTCAATGATTAGGTAAAATTTCGAGGCTTTATTTCACGTTTTGATGATTTTATTGAAATTTTTGATGATTCCCCATACATTTCCTCATAACAGGACACCACAGAAACCAAGCTTGGGCTACCTGTGGAAAGAGTTGCGCTTATCATGAACAGTGTTGCGTTATGCCTGTCACACAACTTGTCATTTTGCAGTCAAACGCGACAAGATCAGAAAATATTATTTTAAGCCGATCTTTTCTATAAATTCCTTTTGAAATATTGTTCATCGATCAACTTGTCTTTACTCGGATATGCAAATCGTTGGTTGCTTTTTGAAGTAAATCTTCTTGTTCTGGACCGAGAGGACTCCAGAGCACTCCAGAGCACAGGGTGCACGTGCACCCCCCCCCCCCCCCCCCATAAATGCTTAAGTAAGCGCCACTGCGGACGTCTAGTTTTAGAAAGAAAAGTATAAATCTGGATATTTGTTGTCGGAATGTTTAAACTAACATTTTCCATATGACATTGATATTTCCACTTATGTGTTAAAACCCCACTACTGTGAAATAAATTAGAAAGTGTTTTGAAATTAGCCGCTCTTCATAAGCGTTTTTATGTTTATCTACTTACAACAAAGTAACAAAACTTATCAAAGCTGCATTATCCGAGCTATGTTTACTGGGCAGAGACGAATAAAACAAGAAATGGCTGTAGGGTCAAACCTACAGCCGAGCTTTAATGATGGAAAATATGCAAAATACTAGGGATCGATAAAACCCTGATAACAGTAATTCGAGTAATGCCCTGTGAAGGTGAGGGCAAATAAAACGCCTCCATTATTACTCTCCTCATGAAAAATAAAAATGGACAGGTGACCGGGGAGGCGGAGGGAAAGCAGAAGTGTGTTCAAGCTTGGTGAAGGTTGGCGAAGAATGACGCATGCAAGATGCTAGGTTGCTATGGGAATGTCAGGTCAAAAATTCCTATGAGTCCCCAGTCACGTGTCCATCTCATGCTTCACTGCATTACATCATCCCAAATTAAAACGGGAAACGCAAAGTCGTAATAAACATAAAATTCTATTTGAAAGCAAATATTCTATTTAAATATATATACATATATATTATGACTGTTAATAATGCAATTTACGAGCGAATGAAGGGGGAAAAAAGGAATGAAAAAAAGAAGCAAAATAAAATGAAATGAAAGAGTCGATTAAAAAGAAAGTCAATGGTAAATATTTCTTTGTTCACTGAATTTCCCTGAAGGACTTGCTGTGTTCCTAAAATGTCAGAAACTGGAGTATAGATCATCGCAAACGATATCCGCACAATCGACGACACTACCAAACACAAAATTCTTCTCGTAATGACATCTTGACACTTTGCAAACAGAAAATTCTCGTGTGGCATCTTGAAGTCTAATGGTCGTTTGCAATTACTTATTTTAATATATCAAATGTGTGTGGAATGAGTCTTTTCATCCGCGACGATCGCGAAAGCGTTAAAACTAGCTTTCTCACGGTACCTTGAAGGTGACCACCATTTAGGTTGTCGAGACGCCAGTCACCCTGACCACCAACAATAGACTTTCTCAAGACTACACTCACCCGGGCGATCACACTTTTTTTGAGTATTCATGCTAATGTGAACTTAGGAAGAACTTAGATGCTACTGAACTTAAACTTATAAAGAGGCTAACAAAAAGCCAGGCAGAGAATTCCCACGAAGAAATCTGTTGGGTTCCTAAAATGCAACGACTCCATAGTCATTAACATATTGGAAGTATAAACCCTTCATAACTAAAAGAATAATCGCTCAAATCAAGAAATATTTTACCGGTTCAGCTGTATTTACTTCATTTCCATTAACTATGTTTAGAATCAACACTGAAAGTATTTTCGAAGGGTTCTTGTACACTTTAAGCACATGGGAATTAGAAAACCTTCTTAAAAAGCTATTTTCTAAAGAATTTAACGAACGGCGATCCCAAAAACGAAAAGAAAAAAAAGGGGATACGGAGAGATTGCCAGCGTGGTTCTCTAATTTTTGAACAAATTATTTACAACATAAGATGGGAGAATATAGGATACATCAAAAGTAAAAATGATATTTCACAAGCTGTTTTGACTATGCTCTTGTTAAACAAAGTATCTTTTTTAGCCTGTAGTTCAAAAGTTTCAGACTTTGTATTGTGAATCGGTGACGACACCGCTACAAAGAAAATTATGGCAAAAACTAGAATATTTTAAAAATTGTTTTGACTCTTTGGGTCTTGTGAAATAAGGCATCTCTTTCGCCCTGTGGTTCAAAGGTTTCAGAGATTGTATGTTGAAGCGGTGACGGTACCATTAAAAACAAGGTGATGGCAAAAGCTAGAATATTTTAAACAGTGTTTTAACTATTGTCTTGACTGTTTCTCGAATGTCTCGAAGACGCCACAAGTACAGAAGAGGATTTACCGCCGAATTAAGTTGTGCGATGAGCTCGGCTGAGTTAATACTGATAGAAATGATGTCTAAAGATGTCTTTGAAACTTGGTGATAAGATGCAATGCCGTAAGCAATTAAAGTGCAAGCCAATGGCATATAAAAAAGAATGGTAAAAATAAAAACTACAAACATAGTGACAAACAATTTTCTGTATTTGACGACATCAATGTTGGGACTTGGACGTGCAACCCCTTCTTCGTTCTGGACACTTGGAGATACGGAGGACGAGGTGATCTTTCGTAAGCTGTAGAAGGTCATTGAATAGCAAACGGTGATGGTTAAGACTGAACAAAGAGCTCCAATTCCAGCAAAGAGGAACAAAGGTAATATATGTGTAGCATTCCATCTTACTTTACCAAACACTATTCCTGAAACAACACACGATATCATCCAACATACCAGTGTTGTATAGAGTACACGCTTCTTAGTTACGACACTTTGATATCGGTTTCTTAACTTAACGGCGAGCAAACGATCCAAGCTTATGAACGTCAGAGTTAACAAAGAAACAGCGCCCATTGTGTAACCCACACCTCTGACACATTTGGAAAGTAGACAGTAAATGTTCAAGGGCCAGCATTTAAGGGTAGCGATAAAATGAAAGACCATGAGTGGTTCACCAAGGGCACCCACGATGAGATCAGAAAAACCAAGACTTCCTATCAGGATGTAGGAAGGTTTGTGAAGGCTTGGTGTCTTCCAGATGGAAATGAGGATCAAAACGTTTAAAACTGTTGTTACCAGAGCTAAAACAGAGTACGTAAACGACATTACTAAGCGATAAGAGTTACCAAACACGCCATTTTCATTTGTGCAACTGTTATTTTGAATGTCTTCCATTTTGCGATAGATTTCTGAAATTAGTCTTTTTTCTATTGCTTAGTATTCTTCTTCATCTTGTTCTTTATTTAGTCATCGTAGTATGGCATTTTGTCAAAACAGTTCTGATCGGCACGTCAAAGCCGGTCATCGAACTCTTCTCAGATGCTTATTTCCTTCGCGGTCAATGAAATTTAACTATCCGGCCAGACGACGGATTTGACTAAATAAATCGACTTTTGAAAAAACCTGATTTGCAGATGGTATCTATGTTCGCAGTGTGAACTCATTCCTCAATTAGAAAGTCAGCGTTAAGAAATACACATACTCTGTATGACACTTCCAATATATAATTTCCAGTAAGAGTGTATAATGACATTCAATATAAATTATGAAAATTATGCTGCATCAGTTTTGATTAGGGTTAACCCATTTTCAGGCTAATTTTCCTAGCCCGTGTGTCACGTTTTCCATCGGCGGTGTCGCTTGGAATAGCATTTATTTTCATCTCCTAGACACCTTTATTGTACATATTGTACATCTACCGCTCAAGCTATTATTATTTGTATATTTTGCCAATGCTACTATATTAATACGAACTAAATTGTCATTATTTTGAATTGCAATAAGGCTGCTTAATGAACTAGGTCTTAATGGTATATTCAACAGATAAGTAAAAGTAATATTGATAGACCTTTTTACTCTAGTAATTTTTTTCTCCCAATGCAATAGTGGAACTAAAATTTGATTAAAAACCATATTTTTTTCACTTTTTGTTTACCAATGCACTGTTTTCTTCAGAACAAATATTGCACTTTAAATACTCTTGAATATTGTACCAGGTGCACAAAGACTGTTTTTATCCTCATGGGTATGTCTCTCTTGGGAATAAGAAAAAGTCACCAATCGCAGCCCACGTAATTGTGAGTGACTGCTGGGCTTTTCTTGGATGCTAAAAAGGGTTTTTAATTAAATTCACAGTACGGTATGCCCAACAAAAACACATATAAGTATAACAGCGTTAAACAGCAGTGAAAAGAAATGACCTTCTGATGAAAGAAAATCACTGGTTTTAAAAAGAGCTGTTCTGGCTTTGAAGAACTCGCATTGGATTCAAAATGGTTTGATTTTTAAAAAAATTCTAAATAAGTCGTGTACCAAATGACCCTTGATTTAATTTTGCTATGGCAGAATATTATATTTATACATAACATTGGATTTTGAAAAGCCCGTTGGGAAGTCTTAGCCTAAATAAAGTTGGTGCGGTAGCAAATCTGTCGGTAGAACAGCCACGCCTATTTAAGAGTATAAAACAATATTAATCAGCCTTCGGCTTCGGCAGATAACACAGCCTCGGTCTTGATAATTTACGATATCATGCTCAATCTCATCCAATAATTGCTTATTACTATATTATGAGAGTTAATAAGCTAATTTGTTGCATTTATTATAAGGAATAAGAAGCCTCGCCCAAATAAGTGTGATTTTGGTCTAGGACGTCCTTTTGGCAGATTTCGATCGATACGTCAATGTCGGTCATCAATCGTTTGCTAGATGCCTTTTTCTATTCGGTCGATAGATTTAACTCTGCGGGCGACATCTTTAAGTAATCGACTTTGAAAATAACCTCAATAGTTATTTGCAGATTGTTTCTTCGTTCCCAGTGTGAAATAGTTAAAGAAAAAACATCTCGTGATTTTGTTTATATATTGCTACTTACCTTGGAAACTCCCAATCAACAAGCATCGCCCCATGTATGACAATTTCAAACATTTGCTTTTCAGGAAGAATCTATAAAAACATCTAACAAGGTACAAAAATTAGGGTGCATCTCGATTAGCAGCAGTAAGGGGGACTCGCGATTGATGCCGTATATTTGCGGGTTTTACCCGGGAAATTACGAACGCGGGTACAGCAGATTTACGGAAATTCCGCGGTGTGTCCCTTACTGCTGCTCTGTTGGGTACTGCAAACGAAGTATAAGGTATTCTGTTGGATATACGATGCATGAATGTAAAGAGTTCGTAAACAACTTCTGCATAGTTTGCTTAGCACCTAAAATTAACATACCCAAGCCCAAGGGTTTCTGGTGTTGTGGTAAGAAAATGCAAATAGAAGACGACACGTCAGCACAATGTTACGAGTGTGGTAAGAATATTCGTAATGCTGTACCAAATGCTACTAAAGAGCAATATTATGCTAATGGAGGTCGTAAGAAGACCCCATACAAAAGAATAAAATACTTCAGAGACTGGATGAGTCACATACAAGGTCATCAGCCAGTATATTTAGATAACGAAGTAATGGAAAGAATTATAGACCACTTAGAAGAGCCAATGCCACAAAGCCTGCGGAAAACGCTAGAAAAATTAAAGCTAGGGAAGTATTACAAAGCTATTCCCTATTTTTTGTCTGAAATTACCGGTAAGTCTATTCCTGAGGTTTCTGATATGAGCAGAGCCGAGTGGATGTTTTGTCAGTTGAATAAGGATATTCCTTATTACCCTGATGTAATCTATGAAATATTTTACAAAATTGACCCCAACCACCCCCTGTTAGAATGGATTCCAAGGCGACAATAACATATTACGCGTAATTCATACGATGAATTTATATTACGCGTAATAATTTGCCAAATAAGGTTATGCAAATAATTCATATTACGCGTAATAATTCGCTAAATGATTCGTATTACGCGTAATAATTCACTGAAATTATATTACGCGTAATAATTCACTGAATTTATATTACGCGTAATTTCTAGACTGACGTTCGATATGTAAATGAAATCCTGTCTCGCTTTTTTCAAAGCAGATGTTTACTGAGCAAGCTTTCTTTGAAGCTCTTCTTTCGCTTCTTGATAGATCTTTTTGCGAGATTCCTCGGAAAGATCTTTTACGACTGTTTTTTTATTTCTTATGTCCGACTTTAATTTCTCGTACTTTTCCTCTTCGGCCAGAATAAGCGAGAATTCTACGTCGTCTATCTTTCTATCACGCAAAGCCTTTGAGACAAGGTCAGTGATCGTATTTACGTTAGCCCTTGACAGAGCTATTGTCGTGTCGTGTTTTGATATTTTGCTTGACAACTGTTTCATAATGCCCGTAGCAACAGCCGAAATAATACCACAGGCTGCCCCAACGCTGGCCAAAGGAACTCCAACAATTATTCCCGGTCCAGTAAGCGAAGTAGCAACGCCGGAGCCCGTTAACACGACAGATATGGATCCTGAAGTTATCGCAATCTTATGTAGCGTACTCCGGGCTCTGACGTACTTTTTTTGGACTTTTTCATAGTGTTTCGTTTGCCCTTCCAAGTAAGCCAGGATTAGATTTACCTTATTCAAACGAAAGTTCTCGGCATTCAATTCATTAGGTAAATCAGGGTAGAGCGGAGGTGCTGATGCTATAACATCCATTATATATAATGTACGACGCTTTTGGGAATGATATACACGACAACCAAAATTACTGGAATTGGAGAGAATTTAGGAAAAGGTTTCCACATGCGGGTGCTAGTAAGTTCGAAAGAAGACCCGATGGTATTTACTATAACGGTGAAAGAATGTACAGCAATGAGGATTTAAAACCTACGCTGGTCGATCAGGTGAAGCATTTACCGGTTGTACAGCCTAATTTCCCAAGGGATTTATTAATGAACAAGGAAGATTACCCATTTTACGATGCTGAAGGTGGTGTAAACGAATTTGAAACAATGGTAACGTTCCTGAAGATTTCAGTGGGTAAGCAATCATTTGATATAGTAGTAAGGAATATCTATGGGGATACGATGTTAAAGCATACGTCAGGTAAAGAGGCCAGGGAATGGTTAGCAGGACCCAATATGCGATATTGGCCACAGCAGTTAAACTTTGCTGTCTGGGCCGCCACTAAAGGTTGTGGCGTTGCCGCGGACATGTTCCACATTTCATTTATGCGGTTTCACGTTGCCTTTACGGTTAGGAGGCTGTTGAAGGAACTTAATGTACCTTTACCGGGAGATAAGGCATTTAATCCAATGAATAATCGATATGACGCCGCAGCCCTGGAAAGGTTAATTAATGAGTTCAAACCACAGCAAAAAGATTTTCGTTACAAAGAGGGTAAGACGCATGGGCTGGGTATAGTTTACGTTTGGGGTGCCAACGGTGAGAAGCCAGCCGACTACGGACATCAAAAATACCCAAGTGGTGAGTTAGAGTTCGGTGATATGGGTGGTGATAAGAGTAATAATTCTTTAATTACCAGAATTCAATCGAACTACCTAGGCACTTGGGATCCATTCGTGTTGATGAAAGGAAAAGGTTTAAGGAACCTAGCCAGGATCAACCGCAGCATTGAAGCATTCGTGTACTGTATCTTAGGAGCGCAGGTAAATACCCGCAGCCCCATCATTGGATCCCAAGGTGCTTCGCGGGAAACACAAGAAGAATTCCTAACTTTATTTGAGTCTGCAATAATAGAAAATGACATATCCAAGTCGGTGCAGAGATATCAATTGGCGGTGCAGCAGTCTAAAGTGCGACTGGATTACGCTTTGTCGCCTGGTTGTTGGTTAATGCCGAGTAATTTGGTTATTAACACCAATTCCGTTGTGGGTTATAACAATAAGCTGCAGCGAGCTACTAAGGATATGAAGTTTGGGGTGAATGACGTGAACTCTGACATGACCAAGAGCATTCCTCACTTCGTAGAGAAACCAAAAAAAGAGGTAGAAAAACCATTAAAAAAGGTGCTGCCAAAGAAACCAGTAAAGAAGGTTATACCCGAGGAATATAACCATAACTTACTAAAAGCCGGCTTAGCAGCTGCAAGCATTGGTCTGAGTTATTATATATGGCGATGAACAACCCCTACATGGCTGAAGTAGATTGTGTTTATACGACTTACAAAGGTGAGAAAAGATACACCCAGGCGTCTTGGGTTGATGTCACGGGGATGTCTGTGAATTTGAACTACTCAGGAAAGAAGTTAATCCTTTGTAGTATTTGCATTGGCGCAAGTAGTCATGCCAACGTAGGATTTCGTTTCTGCGACGACAATGGAATACTGCAGCCCATGCGCGTAAAAGATAATAACAGGGAGCCTACGCATTTTTCCGTAGAGCCCAACCCCAGCAGCCTTGAAAATCTATCGGTTTGGACTTTTCATATGGTCGCCGATTGTCATGGGAAGGTAAAGCTGCAGATAAGAGTAGACGATACGGGGAGGGTTACGATAAATAGCATAGATGATAAAAGAGATTACGTTTATAATCACAAAACTATTAGCGCCCTTACGGTAGTTAGCCTTTAAATATATGAATAACCCACATGTAAAGGAAGATTCGTTTTTTCATTATTTAGAGGAGGAGGAGTACTCTGACGATAGCTGGCATGATACCAACCTGCAGGTGAAGGTTGGAGGTCTTGGTATTATCATATGCACTATTAACATTAGTGCATGGAATGATTGCAATGTTGGGTTTAGAATCCTTGATGAGAATGACCACCCACTACTACCCTACAGGAAAAAAAAAAAAATAAGAGGCATTTAACCCACTTCACTTTTGAGCCCACGACCACGAGCTTGGAGAACCTAACACCGGTGACTTTTCACATAATAGCTAATTGTCAACATGCGAGGCTTCAAATTCGTCCAAGCGAAACTAAAGGTATTGTTGGGATAAATACCACCTATCCGGTAGCTAGCCCCCCGGTGGATGCTGCCTGGAACCATAAGCCCATTAGTACTATGACTTTCATACCTTTAGTTTCGCATTATCAAGGCGGCGCGAATACTATCTTTACTTATCCCCAGTCGAGGACACCTCGGATTCCCGACGACGATAAGCCACCAGTAATACATAAGGATAAGATCAAACCTTCATCTTCTTTAAGAGTACCACGCCAATAGCTACTACCAAGATCCAAACGTTATTCCCCACGAACTTCAATAGTTCTCCGCCGGCCCTAAGTGCCAAGGAAACGACCGAACCCAGCAGCCCAGGCAAACCGGCTGCCATCTTTTTTCCTAATTCCGTTAGTCCATTACCTAATTTTTTTACGCCTGCGCCTGTAGCCTTAAGCGCGGTCATAATAACTCCTACTACGCTCGAAATAGCGACCGCGAATGCCAGTGGAATACCATACTTCAAAAGGGCTCTTTTTACCTTTTCCTTGGTGGTAAGCCCCAATTCTCTTTCCAGGTTTTCCTTTTGCGTATGTAATTCCGCAAGGCGCTCCTGAAGGGTTTCTACTTCCTTTTGGGCAGCTTCCCTTTCCTCTTCAGGGTGAGTTTGGTCCGCAACTACTTCCTGCTGCCGCTCTATTTGCCCCTCCAGGTCTTCGACGGCCTGTTGAAGTTGTCGTATTCGTTCCTCCGCCACTGCCTTGTCCACCATTACTTGCCTTTCTCTGTCAACAGACTCCATCAATTCTTTTCCCAAGCGCTGTAGTTCTGCGTCTTTTCCCGCCGATTCATTCAAAGCAGCCCTTAGCTGATTTCTTGCGACGCTTTTTTCTTCCAACAGCTTAGAAAGCCTAGCTCTAAAGTCTGCAATTTCGGCGACATGGCTTTCAGTTGTTAACCTACTTTGTTTCATGAATTCGTCTTCTAATTCTTCTATACGCCCCTGCAATGCTTGGTTTTCCTCCTGGACGGCATTAAAGTGACTATCGACATTACCCCCTTTCTTGGTTGCTTCGTCGAGTTGTCGCCTAAGGTCGTTGATGGTTACCTTATTTTCCTGCATTTCCTTTTGAAGTGCTTCCTTTTCAGCTTTTACCTTTTGCAAGAAGCTCACCAAGCCTCCAGTCGCGTCGCTATCTTTTGGAAGTTCTTCAAGTTGTTTGCTTTTTTCCTCTTTGACGGTCTCTAATTGGTTGAGTTTTTCCTGGCGCTCCTCTTGCAGTCTGATTGCGGATCTGAGGGCATCTTTGTAGCCAGGCTTCGAAATACCTCTAACAAAGGTCCTTTGAGCAACTTTTGTTTCCTCTTGAGTCAAAGTGCTTAGCATCGTCAAGTTGGGCGTTCCAAGCGCATTTGTGACTCCTTTTGGAAGCTGGTTGTTAAGCAGGCGGGAATTCTTCCTTTGATACAGGTTGTGCCATTTTTCTCTACCCGATTCTCTAACTTGAACCTGCCCTTTGTCTCCTATTTGGAAGTCCAAAGTAGCCAGGTTTATGTTTGGGTATCGCTCTCTTAGGTCATTGAGGAGGTCCGCTGTTAAGTCCGACCGCACGCCAAGGGATTCCATTTGTAAGTATTCTGGAATAGGTGTGTGGGGGTTCTTAGACTTACATTTATCTCTCAAGGAACGCATAGCATCGCGGGCCCTGACGCCATATTTACTCAGCAATTTATCAAAAAGGCCTCGGGGGTCTACATTGTCATCAGGAAGCAGGGTTTCATATTCTTCGTCGTTAATGTCGACTTGACCTTCTTCGGTAAGGGGATCGAAATCCGTTCCTTCTACTTCCATTATATATGATAAGCTCAAAGTTAAACCCCAATATATTACCTAAGCAGGTTGGCGGACTGAAAGCAGAACGCACCTTTCACCGGGTTACATTCACGCCTTCTAGCGCAAAGCCTGGAGAAACGCTGTACGTAGGTGTGCCTCGACTAACGGATAACCTAGTCTTAGTTCCTGGCACCTTGGCTTTAAGGTTTGATTTGACGGTGCAACCTACCGCCGCAGATGAAAGGATTATCGTTAACAACCTTGGTCGCAACATCGTCTCAAAGATGCGAGTAAAGTTTGCCGGGGAATCCCTCTTAGACTTAAACAACTATGACCTTTACACCACTTACAAAGATCTGTGGTTGACTGCATTCGAAAGGGCACAAAAGATAGAGCAGGGTATCGGTAGCGCAATATTACGTAAGGTTAGGACTCCTACCAAGACACAACCTACTGACGGCAGCGGAGAAACCGCAGTGGCAGATGCAAAGGCCATTAAGACAGCCTATGGTACTAAATACGTAATACCATTGGACTTTGAGGCTATTACCAGCCACGGAGTTTATTATCCTAGACAGTTGAGTGAGTTGCAGTTTGAAGTGACCTTAGCCAACATAACTAACATCATTGGTGGGTTAAGCACTGCGTTGTCGGGAAGTATTCCTCCATATGCCATTACCAACCTGGAATTGCAGTATGAAACCATACATTCCGAAGATCTAGCACGCAGCGCTGGCATGGAATACAGCTCCGGAAAGGCTTTCTTGTATGACCACGCGGTAATGTACAAAACCTTTAGTTTCCTGGATAAGACAGACGCGGTAATTACTCAGAGCATTAATTTACCACGTCGTAGTCTTACAGGGTTGATGTTGGTATTTATCAAACCTTATGAAGCCGGTAAGCGCGACTCTGAAGCCTTTCATAACCCCAACATCACCAACGTCGGGATTAGCATCAATGGAGTTCCAAATAAGGTGTATTCGCAGGGAATGAAGCCCTCAGACATCTACAGGGAAATAAAAAGAAAGTTTGGGGATCAAGTTGCACCCGGCGAGTTCTTTACCGATAAGTATGCATTGTGGATTGACATGCGAACCACCAACGACGAGGATTTACATGGGCAGGGATTGCGTCTGGTAAATACCCAGGACGGCATTACCCTGGAAATCAAGCGAGACTTAAACGCTAGCGCAGGTGACTCAGACAAGATCAACGCATACGTCTTTGTGGTCTCTGACGCGCAACTGAGCGTAGAAATGAATCAGCTAAAGAGTGTTGCATATTGATTCGTTCCCTTAACCAAAAAAATATCTCTTACGTATATAATGCTTCGCGTATTCAAAAACAACGACACCAAACTGCAATGCATAGTGCAAGGCGATAAACTTTATTTCAAAGCGAAGGAGGTGGCTTTGGCGTTGGGTTACGTTAACTCTAGGGACGCAGCTAGAGCACACGTCTCAGAGGAAAACAAGGTAACTTTGGGGTCTATAAAGGGTGTCAATCTGACTGACACCCTTAATGCGCAACCACATACCGTTTACATCACTGAAATGGGTCTTTATGAGTTAATATTCGGATCTGAAAAGTCCGTAGCTAAGGAGTTCAGAAAATGGGTGTTAGGCGATGTTCTCCCTACCCTCAGGAAAACAGGTAAGTATGAAATAGAGCGGCGCTTGGACAGTCCTAATAAGTTAATATTCAAAATAGAAAATGAATTTGACCTGCATAAGAAGGTCGTAAACTACATACGTCGATTCCACCCTATCCTACTGCTGGCACCAGGTCTTGGAGAACTACAGGACTCAGCTAGCAAAAGAATAGTATGTTGGCAGAAAGGTTACCAGGCAGGTCAGCCTGACATCTTAGTTCTCAATGCACATAAAAAATATAATGGGTTATGCTTGGAGTTGAAGACACCTAAGGGTAACGGCGTGTTATCCTCAAAACAAGAGGCATTACTCGCACAATACGAAGCAAATGGTTACCTAACTATGGTGTGCAATGATTACGACCTTATATGTAGGGAGATCGACCATTACGCGGAAGGCATTCGCATACCTTGTCCTTGGTGCACCAAGGCTTTTAAGACGCAGGATGCGTTAAGGACTCACCAAAGAATATTTCATAGATATAATGATAGTTGAACAGACACACTGGCGTGAATTAGTCCAAGGCATTTCATACAGAATAAAAAATTATGTTGTGTTCGAAGACATTAGCCGTTTAAGGTTGGTCTTGGAACACGACGGTAAAGAGTGCACACTGTGGGCACCGGACTGCGTGCGGTATGTCCTTCAAGGTGAGGAATTCACACACATACGCAGCTATGGTAAGGTCAGCGGTCGATGGAAGTTCGACGTTGAAAGGAAGGTAGATGCTAATCCTCTGTGTGATTAGAAGTCATCCTCATGGGCGGTTAAGTATTGGTCTGCTACGGCGGACCTCATTTTTTCTGTTATCTGGTAAGCGGATACGGTAATTAAGACGCCTCCTACGAATGCTGCGATTCGAGGAATCATATATCTTTCTCATTTTTCCAAGCCTTTCGTACCGCCAGGTAATGGTCTAAAGGACGTGGTCCGTCGTATAGACAGCACCAAATATGTTGTCCGCTCCGTTGACAGCCACAGCGATCGCAAATAGCCTCCCAGTGTTCCCTGTCCTCCCATTTAACGCCCTCAACGTCGTCAAAGCCTACAAAGGTTTGGTCAATTTCCTTCTTACGTTTTGTCAGCGCCCGGGAGGTTTCAAGGGGACAACAGCGTTCGGCTATGTCACCGTGGGTTTCGCAGGCAATACCTTCTAGGTGGTAACGGCGGCAGCGGTACTTATGCCGGTTCTCTTCAAAGAAGGGCTCATCACAGCGGCGGCAGTAGTTATTTAGACAGACTTTGTTGTCGCGGTGATATTGTAAGGCTTGGAGGGTGGACAGCTTTTGACCGCAGTCACCGCAAAGGGTGCTTATGGGACGGTATCGCAGTCGCTCCATATACATACCTTACAGATCCTCTTTGTGAACTAAAGTTCTTTGTGTTTTAGGATCTGTGGGACACCAATGCCCAACAAAGGATCCTTCGGGGAATACCTTATTACAATGAGGACAGGTGTATTTTTTCTCCTCACGAATTATGCAGTCGGCAGGTAGTTCACATGTAATGCAGTCCATATATTGAAAGGGTAACTAGAATTCCTTCCAGGCTCCTGCGCCTTAACTTCGATGTAGTATATCGGTGATGTAAGGAGATCTTAATAATATCTTATTATTCTTTCTTAGGATACGTTACGTAAAGACTTATTTTAGGGTCCTTCATATTATCCTCTTTTTATTTATTATATTACGTAATGTTAATGAGATATCATTAAAGAATAATAAGGTATCATTAAAACTAAAGGCCCTAAGAATATTAGCCTAATAACATTCAAAACATTAAGAAATAATACCCTATCATTAAAACTAAAGGCCCTAAGAATATTAGCCTAATAACATTCAAAACATTAAGAAATAATGACATTAAAACTAAAGGCCTTAAGAGACCCTACCCTATCAGCAACAACGAAGTAGGATCATTAATAAGGCATAAAGAACACCCTACTATAATGACGTGCAACGATTGCAACAAACGATTCAGTTCCTTACAGCGACTTAACTATCACACCGAAAACAAGGTCTGCTTTAAGCAACGCGCAGCAACGACATGCGAACATTGCAATAAGACCTTTACGACCAGCCAAGCTCGTTCCTACCACGTCAAAAACAAGGTCTGCTTTAAGCAACGCGCGACAGAAACGACATGCGAACATTGCAATAAGACCTTTGCTACCGCGCAAGCTTGTTCCTACCACGTCAAAAACAAAGTCTGTCGCCGAAACAACGCACACAACCTTACTTGCGAAGAATGCTACAAGGTACTAAGCTCTCCTCAAGCACTAGCATACCACATGGAACACAGAGTCTGCCTCAAATCTCTTTGCAAAAGCTGCAACGCATCCTTTGAAGATGCCTGGCACAAATACAGATGTAAACGATACGACCTTTCAGAAGTCGTCTGCGAAGAGCATGGCGACGTAGCAGAACGTTGTTGTCCAGTCGACACGGTAAGGCAATTAAACAACCAGAAAAAAGAAATAGACAACCTCTTTGTGAACTTCGACGTCACATTTGAAAAGGTCGCCTGGGAGAACGTAGACTACTGGAACGACACTTGCGATAAGTGTGGCTGCGTCAGGAAGGAACAACACTTGTGGCAGTGCTTATACGATCCATCACAAGCACGTACTTTCAGTCGCTACGCCGAAATGCGTATGAAAGATGCGCTGCTACAGAAGGCGGAAATGCTACGCCAGCAACGACGATGAGGTTCTATGGAGGATATTGAATGAAGTCCTTAACGGACTCCGCAGCCCAACCCACTATCGTTAAAACCGCACCAAACCGTTCTGCACGCTTCAGACTACACATTTCATCATACAATTCCTGCACACGCTCTTTTAACCGGTCTATCTCCTCCCTTTGTATTTCTATGGTGTCTTTTTTATCCTTTGCGCCGGCGGTAATCCTTCTTACTGCTTCCACTGGTTCCATCTATATATGAATCCAGATCACATGCCTTGTAATGCTCTGATAGTAGGACCCACCGGCTGTGGAAAGACCCAGTTCATCGTGGAGCAGCTATTAGGGCTCTTTAGATACCGCTTCGACTACATAGTGTTATTATGCCCCACCTACGTAAATAACCGCACCTGGGAAGGCATAGGAGTGAAAGATGACGACTTCTTTGTGGACATATTGGACCCTAACGAGTTATCCAGCCATTTGAAGTTTTGGCACAAACAATTCCCTAAAGATACACAGACTTTACTCATACTGGATGACATTGCCTGCGGGGACGACGTAAAAAGACGCACTTCCGAATTAGTGAAGCTCGCCTTCAGCGGCAGACATGACAACATTAGCGTTTGGTTGCTCTCGCAGCAGCTTACCAGTGTCTCTAAGCCCTTCAGGGAAAACATAGGCTCTCTCGTAGTATTTTATACTCCAAGTAAGTCTGACCTGGAAACCATCTTAAGCGACTACGGCGGTGAGATATCCAAGGAACAGTTGCATGAATACATGCGGCATTTAAAGACGCATCAACATTCCAAGATGATCTTCTCTTTGAGGTTTCCGTATTCAATAAAGATCTCAGATCTTTAACTCCTAATGTATATGGAGATTGAGCAGCTCTTAGATGAAGTCCCCACACAGTTAGACGAAAGTAACCTCAAGGAACAACTCAACATCCTTGTGTCTTCGGGGAAGTGTAAAGAAATGATAGGCAAGGAACTTACCCATGAGCAAGTTAACAAGTTGTCAGAAGAGGAAGTCAAAAAGTTCCATAAGAGGTACGAGGCTGCCCTTGCAAGTAAGACCACGGACGCCGTCGCAGACTCCGCTATCCGACTTGCGACTAAATTGCTTGGACTTGCACTGCCCATAGACGATGTGGAGCAACTGCGGAAGGACATAAGTGAGGACTATGTCATATCCCAAGAACTTAAAATAACCTGCGGGTGGTTGTCTTTGAAGTGCGGTAAGTTAATGGCAGTAGCCTCTGCGGCACTTCACGTAGCTCAGCACGTCAACTTGAAGGAGGTACTAGGTTCCTTCGGAACATCTTGGAAGGACTTCAAGAAGGATAGAGAAGTCGAAAAGGTCTTCCAGGCAGCACTTGCTGATAATCAAGTCACCTCAAGTACTTAGTCAAGTCATTATCAAGTCATTCTCAAGTACTTAGTCAAGTCGTCCTTAAGTCGTCTTAAGTACTTAGTCAAGTACTTAGTCAAGTCATTGTCAAGTACTTAGTCAAGTCATCCTTAAGTACTTAGTCAAGTCATTGTCAAGTCGTCTTAAGTACTTAGTCAAGTCATTGTCAAGTACTTAGTCAAGTCGTCTTAAGTCATTCTCAAGTACTTAGTCAAGTCATTGTCAAGTCGTCCTTAAGTACTTAATCAAGTCATCCTTAAGTCATTGTCAAGTCGCCGTCAAGTTATTATCAAGTCCTTCAAGTCCTTAGATATAAGATGAGTGGCACCGAAGAACAACCTCAGGAGGAGCAGAAGATTACCAAGCCTAAATCTGCAGGCAGAGTTGCCGCGGGAAAGAAGCTCGCGGAGATGAACAGAAAGAATAAAGCCAAAAAAGAAGAAAAGGTGGAGGACGAAAGCGAATCCTTTTGGAATCCCGGCTATGTCATCGGCGCGTTAGGAATTGCTATAGCAGCAGGCAGCTTTTACTTACAATGGCGGAATATGAAGCCAGAAGTAAAGTGGGAGGCCCCAACATATCACGCACCTGTGGAGGTCAGAAAAAACAAAATCCCTGAAATGGAATGACCTTCTCGCTTTGTAATATAATGTCGACCGCGTTGTTGAAAACTGTTGAAGAAGCAGCTATCATTACTTCCATCGTTGCGGGTATTGGTTGGGTTGGTAAGAAAGTGCTCAAAGAAGACTTTACTGAAGACCCAAGCAAGAGCTTCGCTAATTTTGCTAAGATGACCGCTGCCGTTGGCGGGGCTATCCTGCTAAAGGATTACCTACGAAAGGAAAAGTACCTGCCTAACATATAATGGTTAGCTTAGTCGCAGGTGGAGTTATTGCAGCTTTAGCATTTACAGGAGCTAATTATGGCGGTAGATATCTGGATAAATTAGTTAGCGGTGATAAAAACGCAGAATCTAACGCCGAAAGAAAAAGGCACGACTTAGCGCTGGAGAAATATCAGCGGGACGTGGCGGCTTGGAATGAAAAAAGACAAGCTTACAGGGATTGGTTGGATAATAATTACCAAGACAAAATGCAGGCGGATAAGAACTTCGAAAACACAGACTACGCCTTCAAACTTTATTCGCAGGCGCACCCAACAGTGGTGTTAAAGAAGCCTGACTTTAAGAATTACTACCAACCTTCTAAGAAACAAAAAAATAGTGAGTTGGTCTTCGTAGGAGTCGCAGGGCTGGCAGGAGGCGTGGCCTTGGCGTATCTAATATAATGATCGTCTTTTTGGAAAGCGACAAGAATGACTTTACCACTTATCTGAATCCTCCCATCCGCGCGGAAAGGGTTCGGTTGGTTAGTTGCTCTTTGTACAATTCTTGGTATAATTTAATTGATGGCTTTGTCGTTGACAATGCCGCCAAACCAAAAATACCAGATTCCCAATACACACCTATAACACTGGCTAAGGAGCTAGCAAAGCATGGATATACTCTTACCACAGGATTACCCCATGAAATGACATTTAAGAAAAATAATGGAAGCGCTAATTTGAAGGACAGTTCATTGGTAGAACTCCTGGGTCTTACTAGTACCACAATAAATAGCGGTACTACATATGATGTAAAATGGAAAGTCGCGTCCTCTTACGAAGTCTATTGCGACTTGGTCCATAGTTACAACAATGGAGAAAAGTCTTCTCTTATGTCCAAGTTTCTACCCAAAGGTAATCCATTTGACCTGGTAGAATACACCCCCATTTCGTTGAGCTATGATTTGTCTAATTTGGTAGAAAGCATAAACATCACCATTAAAGTGGACGGAGAGACGGTGGATTTTAATGGACGTAAGATCAATCTTGTTTTATCCTTCGCTTGAATCAAGCGAAGCGCGATTCTATTCATATAATGGGCCGAACTGAGGACAAACTCAAAAGGATTTACTATGGACCCGAAGGCTATTGGAAAGGAGCGTCAGCTATTAAAAAACTCGCGACCGCGGCCAGGGTATCAGATGAAACGGCTAAGAACTGGTTGAAAAAACAAACCCTCTGGCAGGTTTATCTTCCCGTGCCTAAGTACATTCCCAGGCCCAGCTTTACCGTAAATACCCCCAATGAAGTTCATCAGGCGGATTTGCTCTTCTTACCGCACGACAAGGTGAGAAGAAAGACCTATAGGTACGCTTTGACCGTAGTTGATATCGCAAGCAGATACAAGGACGCCGAACCCATAACCAGCAAGGATTCTGGGGAAGTCGCAGAAGCCCTAGGTAGGATTTATAAGCGCGTCTTGAAATGGCCTAAGCTGCTGCAAGTGGATGCGGGGACAGAGTTCATGGGCGTGGTTACTAAGACCCTGAAAGACCACGACACTAAGATTAGGAGAGCCGAAGCTGAGTACCACAGGGGTCAGAGCATCGTCGAAAGATTCAATAAGACCCTGGCCGAGCGTCTCTTTGGGTACCAGTATTGGAAAGAGCTGGAAGATCCATCCAAACGCAACAGAGAATGGACTCAGAGGCTCCCCCAGGTCATCGCGGCTTTGAACAACGAGGCGGCCAGGGCTACGGGAATAAAACCCAGAGATGCCATAAAAAAGAAACACGTGGAACACAAGTCCTACGTCAGAAGTTCGAGGGCGGTCGGACTGAAGGAAAAAAGCTACCCCGCAACATAGTGGTCAGATACCTCTATCAGCCGGGGGAACTCGAAGGTGGCAGTAAGAGAGCCACGGATCCTAACTGGTCTTGGAAACGTATGAGATTTCGAAGTCCGTCACCAAGGAAGGGCAACCCGTGTTGTATTACCTAAATGGCCCAAGTCGCGGATTTGTCAAGGAAGAGCTGCTCATAGTCCCCAAAGACTCAGAGTAGCGCAGCACCACGCGCCCGATTACACTCTAGGCATGTCAGTCTTACGTTACCTCTGCAATGCCCGCGTTTATTATTTATACGATCCACGGAGAACTGCTGATCGTCATTCGGGTCAAACCTCCATAGTAGAGGTATGTTACATTTGGCACACCTTGCCCCTTTCTTATAGACGTCGTCCGCGCAGAGGTCGAACGTCATATTTTTTTCTTCGTCGTGGCGCTTGTAGCGAAGGAGTTTCTTCGTAATGTTCTCTTTGGCTACGTCTTCTGGGGTCTTATCGTAACGCAGTTGCGGACCCCAAGCTCTTTTCAATTGCTTGGCGTATTCTACGCGGCTTACGGCGGTGTAAATTAAGTTACTCCAACACAAACGCTGGTCTATGATCCACATCGTTTCTTTTACGGTTAATCCCTGGGCACTATGTACCGTCATGCAGTAACCAAGTCTCCAATCGGGGTGGGAAGTAATCCTTTCTACGTCTTTCATTTGCACCCAGGCTTTATCGTGGGTAACTGCGTTCTCTAAAGTAATGTCAGTGCCAGGTACCCGTACGTCTCTTTTCTGCATTCTGGTATCTCGGGGCTTATAGCAAACGGGTACGAGATTAGTGGGGAATCTTTCGCGGTGAATATTTAACAGATCTTTTTGAATACGGGCCTGAGAAGCACGCTTACTACTTAAGACAACATCTTTGGGGTTCCAGGCCTGTATGAATTCCTCATAGGACTTGGCTCGTACTCTCTTACGGAGTACTTTACATTGCTGAGCGTCTGTAAGGCCCCTTAGTTCCGCTTTGAGGTTCCTTACTTGATCCTTGCTACGGTAATCGGTGTTAATTTCCTCTGCGTAATCTACCATTCCTTTTAACCATTCGTGGGGCATTTCCCCTGCTATTGGGGGTGGCTGGCAAGGATCTCCTGCGAAGATTACCTGGCACTTACCTTTTAGGAAGTCTACGAACTCTTTTAGGATTTCTAAGGGCACAGTACAGATTTCATCCCATAAGATCACAGGAGGAATATCATGAATAGCTTCTGGGACCCATTTAGTGCCATTCCAACGAAAGAAACTGTGGTAAGTTTGTGCTTCAAAGCCCTTAGCGGCGAGTTCGCGTTCTAAACGATGTGTAGGAGTTAATACGGTTACTTTAGGGAATAGTTGCAGGACTCTGGTAGTCTTACCACTGCCTCCTGTTCCGTAAAGATAAGAGAAGCGGTGGTAAGAAATGGGGTCTGTGACACTTGGTAATGGTTCCTCAGTCGGGGTTACCGTTCCTTTAGTATGATTACCGTCGTAGGTTACTCTTGCTCGCCAGGCCTTTATCTCTTCGTCCTTGACCCTCCATTGCCCGCTTTCTGCTAATTCGTCGTCGGTGTAGAACTCTTGCATCTTTTCGAGCACTGCAGGTTTGACGTACAAAGAGTCAGTAGCTACTCTTGGAATGTCTTCCTTGTCAAACCGCAGCAACATCGCTAAGAGATTAATGTGGGCGTAAGCTAACATGCTAGCACGCAGATGGTAATACTGCGGTCTGTGGTCTTGATAGTAACACAAGGCATTCCATTGTTGCAGGGAATCTGTGAAATGATCCCACTTCTCTACTGACACCATTGAACCTTGGTCGTGAGCTCGTTGCACGAGGAAGCTTAATTCTCCTTTATCTGTGATTAAGCGGCGTTGCATGTGCTTCTCCCCTTCCTTTGCGCCCTGAGTGAACTTACCAATAACTATGCGGGCGGTAGCATTGTCTTCTGGCAACCATTTGGTAAACTCCCGGCGACATAATATTGCCTCATGAGCAGTGTACGTAAGGAGTTTCCGTTCTTCAAGGAACTTTAATAGCGGCACAGGGATCCATTCCTTTTCTTGCAGATGCTTCCCATACCACGCGTAAATTATGGGATGTAATCCCTCCTTTAGCTTCCAGCTGGTCAATCTAACGAATCCTGTTGCTGGGGCATCGTACGTACCATCCAAAGCTACCCTAAAGAATTGGCTGCCCGGATGTCCGTAACGGTCATAATACTCTTTACAATCTCCTAGGCCTTTGAAAGACGCAGGGTAACAATGTTTCATATCCAGCGAGACATACTCGTCCTCGTCGTATTCCATATTCCAAAGACCTCCGTGACCATGTTCTATGCAGGCTTTTGGAATTGGAAGGTCGCTAGGAGTCGGCTTCCAGCCATTACGCTTCTTTGCGGCTAAGAAGTCCAGGGAACGAGAACTTAATACTTCGGGAAAATCTTCACCCAGGTCTTCACAAACGCTGTCTATCTTCAGCTGTTCCATTTCGGGTCTATACAAAGTACCGTCTTGTGTCATAAATTGCCTACCTTCTGCGTCCATTAACCAGATGGAATTCTCATGAACCAAGTCTGCTAACGGAGATACTTTGTAGACTGAGGTCTTAACCTTCTTAGGAAACCTTAGTTCCCGCCAAGCGTGCCCATTATGTTGGTAGATAACAATAGGAGCTCCTCTACCTCCATATTTGTGAGTCCCAGAGTAAATAAACCCGTCTGTGATATCTTTAACGTGTATACGCCGCTCTAATGCCACTTCCAACTTCTTAATATTGGCTATGGTTCCTCCAGTCTTGCGGGTAGAATGCTCCCACTTTCGAATGGCTTCTCGGCGCTTTAAGGTTAACTTACCACCACGGGAAGCATCTTCAAAGAATTCCCGGACTAACTTACCAACACAATTACCAGGATGTCGCATTGGTTGTAACTTCTTTACATCTGGCGTGGGCATTTCATACGCCCCGTAAATTACCACTGTAACAGGGTAAGCAACCTCATAGAATAACATGTCAATTCCTTCTAATGCTCCCGGGTTGGTAGCCTTACTTAAGACGAACAGGTTCTTTTTACCAGACGCTCTAATGGGATTGCGGCCCCTTTCAATAATCCATTCCCCGTCCAGATACTTTATAAAGGTCAACTCCAAACGGTAATTACCTTCGGGCATTAGGTCGATTATCTGTTCTGCTCTTTCCTGCGTCATAGTCTCATCCGTATTACCTTCCATAAATGTCGTAAAGGCAAAGTCTGCGTCTAACCTGTCCAGAACCTGGGTTCTAAGTTTGCGCACAGTCTTGTTCTTGATACTTTTGATGGTATCCATTATATATGAAGTATTTTATACTTCGTTTGCAGTACCCAACAGAGCAGCAGTAAGGGACACACCGCGGAATTTCCGTAAATCTGCTGTACCCGCGTTCGTAATTTCCCGGGTAAAACCCGCAAATATACGGCATCAATCGCGAGTCCCCCTTACTGCTGCTGAGGCACATAATAAAGATCCCAATGGGTCAAACTTTCCAAAAGTTACTGAATAGTTTGGCATATTATGTTTGAGGGTCATTTCGTGTGGTAATCCCGTGGTGAGAGTATAACCGCGCTTGGCGAGGTCCTTAGCAAGGGTGATTGGTGTGTAATGTCCATCGGGCAGCATTACGCCTTGATAATTGCCGCTGCCTTTATGCTCAGTGACCAGGCCCCCAATTAAATTATACCAAGAGTTATACAACGAGCAACTTATGAGCCTAACCTTATGGGCTTTGATGGGAGGATTCAAGTAAGTGGTAAAGTTATTCTTATCGCTTTCCAAAAAGACGATCATATATTTCAGGAAACACAGTTTCCTTCTAGAAGCAAGCTACGCTTGCTGAATTAGACTAAATACGCCAAAGCTACGCCTCCGGCCAGCCCTGCAACTCCTACAAATACCAGCTCATTGTCTTTTTGTTTCTTAGAAGGCTGGTAGTAATTCTTGAACTGGGGCCTTTTTAACCCCGTTAATGCCGCGGGGTGTGCTTGCGCATAACGTTTAAAGGCGTAGTCTGTATTTTCAAAGTTCTTATCCGCCTGCATTTTGTCTTGGTAATTCTTGTCCAACCAATCCCTGTAAGCTTGTATTTTTTCATTCCAAGCTGCCACGTCCCTTTGATATTTCTCCAGTGCTAAGTCGTGTCTCTTCCTTTCGGCGGCCAAATTTCCGCTGCGATCAACTCTAACTAATCTATCCAAATATTGACCACCATAATTAGCTCCAGTGAATGCTAAAGCTGCAATGACTCCGCCTGCAAGCAAGGTAGCCATTTATACATTAGGAATGTACTTTTCCTTCTGTAGGTAATTCTTTGCCATGATAGCCCCGCCTACGGCAGCGGTCATCTTAGCAAAATTAGCAAAGCTCTTGCTTGGGTCTTCAGTAAAGTCTTCTTTGAGCACTTTCTTACCTACCCAACCAATACCCGCAACGATGGAAGTAATAATAGCTGCTTCTTCAACAGTTTTCAATAACGCGGTTGACATTATATTACGGAGCGAGAAGGTTATTCCATCACGGGTATTTTGCTTCTAGGCTCCTGCGTCACATGTACGGGTTCTACCTTTGGCTTCGTAGCCCGCCATTGTAAGTAGAGGCTGCCTGCAGCCAAAACGACTCCTAATGCGCCGATGACATACCCAGGATTGATAAAGGATTCCTCTTCTTTTCCCTCCTCCTTCTCTTCTTTTTTGGCTTTGTTCTTCCTGTTCATCTCTGCGAGCTTCTTACCGGCAGCGACTCTGCCTGGAGATTTAGCCTTGGTGATCTTTTGCTCGGGTTCCTCCGCCTTCGATTCGGCTTCACTCATTTATACTAAGGACTTGAAGGACTTGACAAGTAACTTAAGGATGACTTGAGAATGACTTGAGTAAGTACTTGTGGCGACTTAACTAAGTACTTGAGGCGACCTGGGTAATTCCTGAGGATGACTTAAGTAAGTACTTAAGAAGGACTTGAGGCGACTTGATCAGGTACCTCAGCAAGTGCCGCCTGGAAGACCTTTTCAACGTTTTTGTCTTTCTTGAAGTCCTTCCAAGACATCGTAAGTTCCTTCAAGTCGACATGCTGAGCTACGTGAAGTGCTGCAGAGGCGACTGCCATTAACTTACCGCACTTCAAAGACAACCAGCCACATGTTATCTTAAGTTCTTGAGCAATGACATAGTCCTCGCTTATGTCCTTCTGTAGTTGCTCCACGTCGTCTATGGGCAGCGCAAGTCCAAGTAATTTAGTGGCAAGTCGGATAGCGGAGTCTGCTACGGCGTCCGTGGTCTTACTTGTAAGGGCGGCCTCGTACCTCTTATGGAATTTCTTAACTTCCTCTTCCGACAACTTATTAACCTGCTCATGGGTAAGTTCCTTGCCTATCATTTCCTTGCACTTCCCAGAAGACACAAGGATGTTAAGTTGTTCCTTAAGGTTACTTTCATCTAACTGTGTGGGGACTTCTATCAACTGCTCAATCTCCATATATGTTAACGTCATACGGAAACCTCAAAGAGAAGATCATCTTGGAATGTTGGTGCGTCTTTAGATGCCGCATGTATTCATGCAACTGTTCCTTGGATATCTCGCCGCCATAGTCGCTTAAGATGGTTTCCAGGTCAGACTTGCTCGGAGTATAAAATACGACAAGTGAACCTATGTTTTCCCTAAAAGGCTTGGAGACACTGGTAAGCTGCTGCGAGAGCAACCAAACGCTAATATTGTCGTGTCTGCCGCTAAAGGCGAGCGTCACTAATTCGGAGGTGCGTCTCTTTACGTCATCCCCGCAGGCAATGTCATCCAGTATGAGGAGTGTCTGTGTATCTTTAGGGAATTGTTTGTGCCAAAACTTCAAATGTCCAGATAACTCATTGGGGTCTACGATATCTACAAAGAAGTCGTCATCTTTCGCGCCTACGCCCGTCCAGGTGCGGTTATTCACGTAGGTGGGGCAAAGTAGCACGATATAGTCGAAACGGTATCTAAAGGGTCCTAATAGCTGCTCTACCACGAATTGGGTCTTTCCGCAGCCGGTGGGTCCTACTATCAGAGCGTTACAAGGCATGTGATCTGGGTTCATTTATATCCCTTCTTTCGAAGTGAACTTGTTCCCTGATATATATGGAGCCTACGGAAGCAGTGCAGAGAATCGTTAACGACGTCAAAGATAAGAGAGACACCATCGAAATGCAAAGGGAGGAGATCAATCGATTAAAAGAGCGCGTGCAGGAGTTGTACGATGAAATGTGTGGTCTGAAGCGCGCGGAAAGGTTTGGTGCGCTGTTAACGATGGCCTCATGGGCTAAGGAATCCGTTAAGGACTTTATGAAGTATCCCATATAAGGCTTATTAAATTCTTATTACATATGGAGTGCGTGCGATGTAATAAAGCAGCAGGTAGGGGGACTCGCGGCCACCCCCCGGAATTACATGGGTATTCCCCGCGCTCACGTACGTGCGTCGGCCGCGTGTATTACCCGTAAGATCGTTCTGGGTATTACCTGCGTAATTCGATTCGAAAAGCCCTCTACGGGTTTTACTGGTGCCCCACATTACTAAGTTAAAATATTTGTCTTATATACGATGCATGAATGTAAAGAATTTGTTTATGACTTCTGTGTAAAGTGCTTGAAACCCAAGTTTGTACCTACTAAGTCAAATAAGTATATTTGTTGTGGTAAGAAAATGCAAATAGAAGATGACACGTCAGCGCAGTGTTACGAGTGTGGTAAGAACATTCGTAATGCCGTACCAAATGCTACCAGAGAGCAATATTACGCCAATGGAGGTCGTAAGAAAACGCCTTATAAGAGAATAAAATACTTTAGGGACTGGATGAGTCACATCCAAGGTTATCGACCGGTATATTTAGACAACGAAGTAAAGAAGAAAATCATAGACCACTTAGAAGAGCCAACCCCACAAAGTCTACGGAAAACGCTGAAAAAATTAAAGCTAGGGAAATATTACAAAGCTATTCCCTATCTTTTATCTGAAATTACCGGTAAGTCTATTCCCGAGGTTTCTGATATGACAAAAGCCGAGTGGATGTTTTGTCGGCTGGATAAGGATATTCCTTATTACCCTGACGTAATTTACGAAATATTTTACGAAATCGACCCCAACCACCCCCTATTAGGATGGATTCCGAGAAAATAAAAATGCAAAACTGGCGTTTATTTTGCCAGAAACCCCACTGGGGAATGCATCGCGCAGAACACCAAGCTATCCCCAGTGGGGTTTTTTGCATTTTGGGCTTACGGGGCTTATTTCATCCCGCGCCAGAGGCCCTCTAGTACATACACATATATCTTTCTTACGACCCACCAGAGGGTGAACTCCGGACAGCGTCCCGAGACACCCCCTGACTTTTCCAATCGCGAAACCCGCCATCGCGGGGTTGAATCGCACTTTCTATCTTTTCCACCCCTCCCCCCACGGTTGCTGTGAGTGGGGGAGACTTTTTTTTTTTCACTCACAGCAACCGGTCCAAATGCGTCTACAGCGAGGCTTGAACTCGGGACTTTAGGCCTCCCCAGCTCCAAAGTCCACGATCACAAGCGAACGCCAGACACATCTGGACGCTTATGTATGTGAAAATTATTATATTTATGTCTTACACTCTAATTTGCATATGAACCAGACAGCCGGCGTTCAATATGCAAATAGAATCCTGTTTCGCTCTTTTCAAAGCAGATGTTTACTGAGCCAGCTTTCTTTGAAGCTCTTCTTTTGCCTCCTGGTAGATCTTTTTGCGAGATTCCTCGGAAAGATCTTTTACGACTGTTTTTTTATTCCTTATGTCCGACTTTAATTTCTCGTATTTGTCTTCTTCGGCCAGAATAAGCGAGAATTCTACGTCGTCTATCTTTCTGTCACGCAAAGCCTTTGAGACAACATCGGTAATTGTATTTACTTTAGCCCTTGACAGAGCTATTGTCGTGTCATGCTTGAATATTTTGCTTGACAACTGTTTCATAATACCCGTAGCAGCAGCAGAAATAATACCACAGGCTGCCCCAACGCCGGCCAAAGGAACTCCAACGATTATTCCCGGCCCAGTAAGCGAAGTAACAACGCCGGAGCCCGTTAACACAAGGGATATGGATCCTGAAGTTATCGCAATCTTATGTAGCGTACTCCGGGCTCTGACGTATTTCTTCCTAACTTTTTCGTAGTGTTTTGTCTGCCCTTCCAAGTAAGCCAGGATTAAATTTGTTTTATTCAGACGAAAGTTTTCAGCGTTTAATTCGTTAGGTTCCTTAGGAAGTTCAGGATAAAGTGGAGGTGCTGATGGTATAACATCCATTATATATACTAATGTACGACGCTTTTGGGAATGATATTGAGGAGCAGCCACATCATGACAACCGGGATTACTGGAATTGGAGAGCATTTAGGAAGATGTTTCCACATGCAGACCCTAGTAAGTTCGAAAGAAGGCCCGATGGTATTTACTATAACGGCTCTAGGATGTACAGCAATGCGGACTTGAGTCCTAAGCCTAAGATTTTGCCACCTGCAAAGCCTAACTTCCCTGCGAATTTGTTGGCAACAACGGAGAATTACCCATTTTACGACAATAAAGGCGGATCAAGCAAATTTGCTGAAATGGTGACTAACTTGGAAATTGATGTAGGTTCTGGAATGTTTAAGACGAAAGTTAGTGACATCTTTAGATTCACTAAGGTAAGGTTTACTTCCAAAAAGATGGTCGATAAATGGTTATCAGTAGGAGAAATGGGGCATTGGCCAATGCAATTGAACTTTGCTGTTTGGGCTGCAACCAAGGGGTGTGGGATAGCGGCCGACATGTTTGACATTTCGTTCTTGAGATTTCACGTAGCGTTTACGATGCGTAGGATATTGAAGGAGTTGGGTGTGCCACTACCAGGAGAAACGGCGTTTAGTGAATTGAGTAATGCGTATGATAAGACGGCATTTGAGCGCTTGAAGAACGAGTTTAAGCTTAAGGATCAAAGCTTTCGTTATAAGGACACCGGTAGGGAAGGTATGGGAGTGGGTTACTACATTTGGGATGGTAAGCTTACGGAGGTATCGAAGAGAAACATACCGTATTTTAAGTTTGCCGACGATGGAGGTTCATCGTCTAAGAATAACCTACTTTATTACGTACAAAATAAAGACGATTGTTGGGCGCCATTCTTTGCCGCAAAGGGCATTGGTTTGAAGAACCTTGCTAGGATTAACCGCAGCATAGAAGCATTCGTCTACTGCACCCTAGGAGCGCAGGTAAATACCCGCAGCCCCATTATTGGTGTCCAGGGCGCCTCAGAGGAAACGCAACAAGAATTCCTAGTCCTGTTTGAGTCCGCAATAATAGAAAATGACATATCCAAGTCGGTGCAGAGATATCAATTAGCGGTGCAGCAATCTAAAGTGCGGCTGGATTACGCTTTGTCGCCTGGTTGTTGGTTAATGCCAAGTAATTTGGTCATCAACACTAATTCCGTTGTGGGTTATAACAACAAACTTCAACGAGCTACTAAGGATATGAAGTTTGGGGTAAATGACGTGAACTCTGATACTACCAAGGGCATTCCTCACTTTGTAGAGGAACCAAAAAAGTCACACGAAACGAAGCTACCCGTAGTTAAGAAACCATCAAAGAAGGCCCTGCCTACGATACCTGAGGAATATGACCATAACTTACTAAAAGCCGGCTTAACAGCTGCAAGTATTGGTCTGAGCTATTATATATGGCGATGAACAACCCCTACGTAGCTGGAGTAGATTGTGTCTATACGACTTACACAGGCGAGAAAAAATACACCCAGGCATCTTGGGTTGATGTCACGGGCATGTCCGTGAATTTGAACTACTCGGGAAAGAAATTGATCCTTTGTAGTATTTGCATTGGTACAGACAGCCACGTCAACGTAGGCTTCAGGTTCCTGGATGACAACGGTATACTGCAGCCTATGCGTATGAAGGCGGACAACAGAGAGCCTGTACATTTCTCCACACAGCCAAACGCTAACAGCTTTGAAAATTTATCGGTTTGGACTTTTCACATGATCGCCAATTGTCACGGAAAGGTAAAGCTACAGATACGTGTAGATGACACCGGGACGGCTACCGTGAATAGTATATATGACCAAAGGGATCAACCTTATAATCACAAGACCATTAGCACTCTTGCGGTGCTTAGCCTGTGAGAATTCGTGATTCTTAAATTATATGAATCCACACTTAAAAGAAACGCATTATGCTTACTGTTTAGACCAAAAGGAGTATGAAGAAGGGGGTGGGTGGTCTGATATCGGAATGTGGGTTGAAGTTGGGGGTTTAGGATTAATAATGTGTACCATTAGCATTAGCACGAAATTGGGTGCAAACGCGGGGTTTAGACTCGTCGATGAGAATGACCGCCCATTGCTGCCTTACAGGATAAAGAATAATAATAGGAACCCAGCTCATTTCTCGTTGGAGCCTCCTGCAGTGAGTGGAGAAGACTTAACACCGGTTACTTTTCATATGATAGTCAATTGTCAATATGTCAAGCTGCAAATTCTCCCCAACGATGGTAACATAATGATAAACCATGCCGGTAACACCAACGCGGTCTGGAATCATAAGCCCATTAGCACCATGAGCGTGCTGCCGCTAGTTCCGCATTATCAAGGCGGCGCGAATACTATCTTTACTTATCCCAAGTCGAGGACGCCTCGGATGCCTGACGACGATAAGCCACCAGTAATACACGAGGATAAGATCAACCCCGCATCTTCTTCAGGAGGACCACTCCAATAGCGACGACCAGGATCCAGACGTTATTCCCCACGAACTTCAACAGTTCTCCGCCGGCCCTAAGTGCCAAGGAAACGACTGTCCCCAAAAGGCCGGGTAAGGCAACGGCCATTTTTTTACCCAAGTCCGTCAGCCCATCGCCTAATTGTTTTCCTACTGCCTTTACGCCGGCGCCTGTTGCCTTAAGCGTGGACAAGATCACGCCTACTACGCTTGAAATAGCAACCGCGAACGCCAGCGGAACGCCGTACTTCAAAAGGGCTCTTTTTACCTTTTCCTTGGTGGTAAGCCCCAGCTCCTTTTCCAGGTCGTCCTTTTGCGCCTGTAATTCCACGACCCTCTCCTGAAGGGTTTCCACTTCCTTTTTAGCTGCTTCCCTTTCTTCTTCGGGACGAGTCTGGTCAGCAATTATTTCCTGTTTTTCGGATATGTTTTTTTCCAAGTCTTCAATAGTCCGAGCCATTTGCTGAATTTGCTCCTCTTTAGCGTTGATTTCGGCAACCAACTGCTGCCGCTCCTTTAAAGAGTTAGCTAAGTTGACCTTTAAGTTTTTTGCTTCTTCATTACCCACGTTAAGGTCTTGCAGGGCAAAGTCGTAAGCTCTCTGGGCTTGGTCTCTATCACGTAGGGCTTCATCCATTTGATTTCTCATTTCTATTAATCGCTCATTTTTATGGTCAAGTTCTATGCCATGCATGTCGTTGAGCAATTGAACTTTCCTATTGTATTCTGCTTTTGCTTCTTCCAACTCTTTTTGCAGCTCGATAGCGTGTTTTTCTAGCGCGATCCTTTCGTTCAATGCTTCCATGCCTTCTAACATACTTCGGGTAGCCTCTTGGAAGCCCCTTAATCTTGCCACGTTAACCTTGACCGAGCCATTTTCATCGAAGAGGAGCTGTGGTTTCGTCCAACGGTTAGCGTCGGGATACCTCATGTCTCTGACGCTTATGAGGACTTTACCGTTGCGCTCTGTGAGTTTTATGCCGTCAGTATCAAGGTGGGGATAGCGCTGCGCTAGCTCTTGCGTTGCCCACTCTACGGTTTCCGGTGCTTTTTGCTCGCCCATGTTTTGAAGCCTTATATACTCGGGGGCGGTCTTGCCGGGGTTCCTCGATTTCCACATGCTCTCAACCTTGTTCTTGGCCCATTCCCACCCATCGCCAAACTTGCTTCGTAAAGTCTTCTCGTAAGCTAAGGGGTTGGCCTCCGCGCCTTGAATTAATTCTTCGTATTCATCGTCGTTAATGTCGGCTTGACCTTCTTCGGTGAGGGGATCCAATTCTGGATCTATTCCTTCTACTTCCATTATATATGATAAGCTCAAAGTTAAACCCCAACGTATTACCTAAGCAGGTTGGCGGGCTGAAAGCAGAACGCACCTTTCACCGGGTCACCTTTACCCCCAGTAGCGCGAAACCAGGAGAAACCTTGTACGTAGGCGTACCCCGTCTAACGGATAACCTAGTCTTAGTACCCGGTACCCTGGCGTTAAGGTTTGACCTAGCAATACAACCAAGCACCAAGGACAAGCGCTATACCGTCAATAACGTGGGTAGGAACCTCGTCTCTAAGATGAGAATCAAGTTTGCCGGGGAATCCCTCTTAGACTTGAACAGGTACGATCTGTACACCACGTATAAGGATCTGTGGCTAACAGCCTTCGACCGTGCACAAAAGATAGAGCAGGGAATTGGAAGCGTTATTCTTCGTAAGCTTCGCAGCGACACCAACCCGGCGCCTACGGACTCCAGCGGAGCAACCGCAGTAGCAGACGCAACAAGGGTAAAGACCGCCTATGGTAGCAAGTACGTTATCCCTTTGGACTTTGAAGTGATTACGAATCATGGCGTGTACTACCCCAGACAGTTATCCGAGTTACAGTTTGAAGTAACCTTGGCGGACACTACGAACGTCATTGGAGGCATGGACAGCGCAATTAGCGGGGCCGTTGATCCCTATTCTATCACCAACTTAGAGCTGCAGTACGAGACCGTGTACAGTGAAGAGCTGGCCCGTAGCGCTGGCATGGAATACAGCGCCGGAAAGGCATTCCTTTACGACCACGTAGTGATGTATAAGACGTTCAGCTTCTTGGATAAGACGGATGAGGTTATCAACCAAAGCATTAACCTCCCCCGAAGAAGTCTCACGGGGTTGATTTTGGTGTTTGCCAAACCCTACGAGGCTGGTAAGCGCGACTCCGAAGCCTTTCACAACCCCAACATTACTAACGTGGGGGTAAATGTCAACGGAGTACCAAACAAGGTCTAATCCCAGGGTATAAAGCCTGAAGACGTGTACAGGGAAGCAAAGCGTAAGTTTGGCGACCAAATTAGTCCCGAGGAATTCTTTAATGATAAGTACGCGTTATGGATTGACATGCGCACCATCAACGACGAAGACCTACATGGGCAGGGTTTACGTCTAGTAAATACGCAGGATGGCATAACATTGGAGATTAAGCGCACAAAGAATGCCTCCGCGAGCGACGGTGATAAGATAAACTGCTACGTCTTCGTGGTGTCTGACGCGCAACTGAGCGTAGAAATGAATCAGCTAAAGAGCGTTGCCTATTAAAATATTCCACATGTATAATATGCTTCGCGTATTTCGAAACAACGAAACCAAACTGCAATGCATAGTGCAAGGCAACGAACTGTACTTCAGGGCAAAGGAAGTGGCTACCGCGTTAGGATACGTTAACTCCAGGGATGCAGTTAGAGCACACGTTTCAGAGGAAAACAAGGTAACTTTGAGGTCTATGAAGGGCGTCAATCTGGCCGACACCCTTAATGCGCAACCACATTCCGTTTACATCACCGAAATGGGCCTTTATGAGTTAATATTCGGATCTGAAAAGTCCGTAGCTAAGGAGTTTAGGAAATGGGTGTTAGGCGACGTTCTTCCTACGCTAAGGAAAACAGGTAAATATGAGATTGAAAGGCGGTTTAACACCCCAAACAAGTTGGTATTCAAAATAGAAAACGAATTCGACCTGCATAAAAAGGTGGTGGACTACATCCGCAGGTTTTACCCCCAAATGCTCGTGACCCCTGGTCTAGGCGAACTGCAGGATTCGGATGGAAAGCGCATAAAGTGCTGGCAGAAGGGCTACCAACGCGGTCAGCCTGACCTTCTTATCTTGAATGCACACGTACGATACCGTGGTTTCTGCGTAGAGCTGAAGACCCCTAAAGGCAATGGGGTATTATCTGAGGATCAACGTCGCCTGTTGCACGAATACGAAAGAAATGGTTATAAAGTAATGATCAGTAACGATTACGACGACATCTGCAGAGCCATCACGGAGTATGCACGAGGAATGCGTTTACCATGTAGGTGGTGCTGCAAGCGCTTTAAAAGCGCGCAGACGCTGGGAACGCATTTAAAGATATTCCATAGGTATAATGGTGAGGCAAATACATTGGCGAGATCTAATAGAAGGTATTGCGTATGAAATAAAAAATTACGTCGTCTTTGAGGACGTCAACCGCCTGCGGCTGGTCCTCAAGCACGACGACGTGGAGTATTCCCTGTGGGCGCCTGATAGGGTCAGGTACGTCATACAGGGCGAGGAATTCACCCATCTGCGCTCGCATGGTAAGCAGAACGGGCGGTGGGAGTTTGACATTGAAAGAAGGGTTGCCCCGTCTCCACTGTGTGGTTAGGCGCGCCTAAAGTAGGTGTAGTCATGCCTTCGGTCTTCGGCGAGGATGGCTCTCTTTTTTTAACGATGCAGTCGGCAGGGGGTTCGCACGTGATACAGTCCATATATTGAAAGACTAAGAAGGTAGCATATGTTAAAGATGTGTCCTCTCGGCTCTGCAGGATCGTTTCAAAAGGGTCTTTATTCTTATTTATTCCTTATACGAAGAATAAATAAAAATAAGATCAGGATTTGAGACTCTTTGCGCAAACCCTACTTTACTACCGCTTTGCAACCCTCCTTTAAAAGGGGTCTTTATTCTTATTTATTCTTATTTAACCTCACTAAGAATAAATAAAAATAAGATCAGGATTTGAGACTCTTTGCTCAAACCCTGATCTGACTTCCTTACTAGCCCTTACGGGCGATCCTATCTTTCGAGTTATCGGCACTCCAATCTTGGAACGTGCTCACGTATTCCTTAAAGGTGACCGGGTCAGACCGCGGGTATAGACACTGCCAAATATGCTGGTCACTTCTTTGACACCCGCAGTGCTCGCAGTCCGCCTCCCAATATTCCCTGTCTTCCCAGCGCACGCCTTCGACGCGATCGAACATCGCAAACCGCATATCTATCTCCTTCTTACGCTGCGTTAACCTTTTTTTAGTGTTGCGCGGACAACATCGGGCGGCAATATCGCCGTGCTCATGACAAGCCACGCCCTCAAGGTCGTAATTGCCGCGGCACCGAAAACGATGCCACTCTTCATCTTTGTCCTCCTCGCAGCGCTCACATACATTCTTTAAGCAGACACGGTTATCAACGTGGTAATCCAACATTTGTACGCTGCTAAACAGATGATTACACTCCTTACAACGCCTTTCGCGTGCCTTGCGACACACCTTCTTTTTGACATGATATTCTAACGCTTGTTTGGAGCGGAACTCCTTGTTGCAATCTTTGCACCCCATTATAACTAAGTGTTTAATAAGCCTTATAAGGGATACTTAATGAAGTCCTTGACGCCGTCCTTAAACCAGCCGCCCAGGGTAATCAACGCCGCCAGCCTCTTTTCGGCCTTCATGTTCTCCACTTGCCCGCGCAGCTCATGTACTTCCTCGCGCAGCAGCTCGATCGTAGCATTCTTCTCTCTTAACACCTCCGCACCCCTTTGCACAGCTTCCATATATTATTTCGTCGATAAGTTCTTCCTTCATGAGATCCTCTAAGAGCCTTATTTGCATATTCAGCCTATGTATTCCATCGAACATCTCTTTCCTTGTGCGGCTCCCTAGGAGCTCTGATTGCAGCCTACGTATTTCACTGATCCGTTCTTCCATATATACAATGCGATATGCCTTTCGATGCGCCCATCGTAGGCCCACCGGCTGCGGCAAGACCCAACTTTTAGGGCCCCTTAGAGTTGTCCTTTTCTACCCCACCTACGTGGAAGTGCTAGACCCCAACAGCCTGTCGTACCTCCATATGTATCAGGGAACAAGTTCCCTTCAAAAGAAGGGATATAATGAACCCAGATCACATGCCTTGTAACGCTCTGATAGTAGGACCCACCGGCTGCGGAAAGACCCAGTTCATCGTGGAGCAGCTATTAGGCCCCTTTAGATACCGCTTCGACTACATAGTGCTATTATGTCCCACCTACGTGAATAACCGCACCTGGACGGGCGTGGGCGCAAAAGATGACGACTTTTTCGTGGACGTACTGGATCCTAACGAGTTATCTGGGCATCTTAAGTTCTGGCATAAGCAATTCCCTAAAGATACACAGACACTCCTCATACTGGATGACATTGCCTGCGGGGACGACGTAAAAAGGCGCACCTCCGAGCTCGTTAAACTCGCCTTTAGCGGCAGACACGACAATATCAGCGTTTGGTTGCTCTCGCAGCAGCTTACCAGTGTCTCTAAACCCTTCAGGGAAAACATAGGTTCACTTGTCGTCTTCTACACACCCAGCAAGTCTGATCTGGAAACCATCTTAAGCGACTACGGCGGTGAGATATCCAAGGAACAGTTACACAAATACATGCGGCACCTAAAAACGCACCAACATTCCAAGATGATCTTCTCTTTGAGGTTTCCGTACGAGGTTGGAATCTATGATTCCTAATGTATATGGATATTGAGCAGCTCTTAGATGAAGTCCCCACACAGCTAGATGAAAGTAACCTCAAGGAACAACTTAACATCCTTGTGTCATCTGGGAAGTGTAAAGAAATGATAGGCAAGGAACTTACCCATGAGCAGGTTAATAAGTTGTCGGAAGAGGAGGTTAAGAAATTCCATAAGAGGTACGAGGCCGCCCTTGCAAGTAAGACCACGGACGCTGTAGCAGATTCCGCTATCCGACTTGCGACTAAATTGCTTGGACTTGCGCTGCCCATAGACGACGTGGAGCAACTGCGGAAGGACATAAGCGAGGACTATGTCATCGCCCAAGAACTTAAGATAACCTGTGGGTGGTTGTCTTTGAAGTGCGGTAAGTTCATGGCAGTCGCCTCTGCGGCACTTCACGTAGCTCAGCATGTCGACTTGAAGGAACTCGCGGGCACCTTTGGTGCCTCTTGGAAGGACTTCAAGAAGGACAGAGACGTTGAAAAGGTCTTCCAGGCAGCACTTGCTGAGGTACCTGATCAAGTCGCCTCAAGTACTTAGTCAAGTCATTCGCGGGAATTACTCAGGTCGCCTCAAGTACTTAGTCAAGTCGTCCTTAAGTACTTACACAGGTTACCTTAAGTTACTTATCAAGTCCTTCAAGTCCTTAGATATAAATGAGTGAATCGAAGGTAGAGCAGCCCCAAGAGGAGCAGAAGATTACCAAGGCTAAATCTCCAGGCAGAGTCGCTGCCGGAAAGAAGCTCGCGGAGATTAATAAAAAGAACAAAGCCAAAAAAGAAGAAAAGGTGGAGGAAAGACAAGAGGAATCCTTCATTAATCCTGGGTACGTCATTGGCGCGTTAGGAGTTGCTATAGCAGCAGGCAGCCTCTACTTACAATGGCGGGCTACGAAGCCAAAAGTAGAATTAGAACCCGTGCATGTGACGCAGGAGCCCCGAAGCAAAATACCCGTAATGCAATAGCGGAATAACCTTCTCGCTTTGTAATATAATGTCAACCGCGTTATTGAAAACTGTTGAAGAAGCAGCTATCATTACTTCCATCGTTGCGGGTATTGGTTGGGTAGGTAAGAAAGTGCTCAAAGAAGACTTTACTGAAGACCCAAGCAAGAGCTTCGCTAACTTTGCTAAGATGATCGCTGCCGTAGGCGGGGCTATCATGGTAAAGGATTACCTACGGAAGGAAAAGTACATTCCTCAGTAAGCGTAGCTTACTTCTAGAAGGGGACTTGTCCCCTGTAATATAAATGGCTAGCGTGGTCGCAGGTGGAGTTATTGCAGCTTTAGCATTCACTGGAGCTAATTATGGTGGTCAGTATTTAGATAGATTAGTTAGAGGCGACAAAAGCGGAGATTTAGCCGCCGAAAGGAAGAGACACGACTTAGCGCTGGAGAAATATCAGCGAGACGTGGCGGCTTGGAATGAAAAAAGACAAGCTTACAGGGATTGGTTGGACAAGAACTACCAAGACAAGATGCAGGCGGATAAGAACTTCGAAAACACAGACTACGCCTTTAAGAGAAGATGTCTGTAAAAACCAGACAATCGTGGCAAAGCTCAAAAAATAGATTTGCTCATATTTTAACTATAGATAGACCATAACATGAAACAAATCATGAGGTATTTTGTTTGAAAAAAATTGCATTTTTTACGAGAAAATCGCGAAAAATGAAATTTCGTCAAATCGCTGCTTTGAGACGGTCAGATTTTAAGGTCAACTTTGGTGGCCTCGTGTGGCAAACTTAAATACTCTTATGACCTTCAAACCTTCTTAAAATTGTTAATTGACATCTTAAGTTTAGTCCAAAGGCTTTATAAAAATTTCTAGCTACTTTTTGATATTATTTTAAATTTATTTTAAAGTTATACTTTACGCCTTATGAAAAATAGTGTAAAAACAAAAAAATATTTTACTATGTGCTACCCAAATTATTCAATAATATTTTCGTATACTTAAAGTCAAGATATTAAATATATGACTATGAAAAAAACAGCTTGGGGTAAATGTGATGGAGCGAAGTTATGGAGCTTCGAACTTTCGCAAAAATCGTGCTTCGGTCTAAGGTCTACGGTCGCCTAAGATCTGTCAAATCGTCAAGTCGCAACTCACAATTTGCATCAACAATCACGGGTTTTTTTCTTTTGGCCAGCAACTGTCTTTAAATCCAAAACAAACAAAAACTTTTTCCATTAAATTTCGTAGATTTCAACACCTTGTAGCTATAAATCTTGTATTGTATAAGTTCATTATTTGCCGAGCCCCCAGCCTGGCTAATTATGCACAGGGACATCCCGATTAATTGTAAACAACTTTTTCAATTGCGGTTTTCCCTTGTAATTGCTGTCTTTGATCTAAAATTAAAATATATTAGTTTTTTGTTTCTCTTGGGATTTCTTTATAGGTGAATATGTGGACGATAAAATTCGCCCTTTCAATTTTCTACCTCTAAACAACTCCTATCACCCCTCCACCTTCGTTCCTACTTG